>NC_087161.1:1975000-2015000 GCF_035594125.1 Scylla paramamosain
TATATCAAATTCAGTGGTCCCATTCTCTTTGCGAGTCGAGGCTTGACTTGAATGAATAGTGATACTACGCGAGGCTGCACTGCTGTGTCCCATACTCTAAAAAAGATTTACTCTCTCATCGCAACTGTTTTCAAAGGCCACAGAGATGATTAGCCGGGTTCTCAAGACTGTTTCTCCTTTAATTAGTGTGTAAAACTTATTAATGTGCCACTAAAACCATAAAAACGCCTTTAAAAATCAATGTAACATCAATTGAACCCTTTTGAAAGCCATCGAAATGCTGCGCAGAAGTGTGTCAAGGTACACTTTCCTGTGCCCCCGTAAGAACACATGCCGCGGCGCCACATGCATTTGCGTCGTTACCATGGGTTGCGTCATGTATGGGGGAGGGAGAGGCAACAAGCATGCTCATGTGGCGGAGGTGCATGTGGCGGTGCAGCCTCGTGTATCCGCCGCCCCGCTCGCTCTTCCAGTCATATGTGATTTTCCACGCATTCTTTTAGTAACTACAGCAACCGCATTTTTGGTATATTTTGATGAACCACTATAATCATTAACTTATTTTTGTTATTCCACATGTAGGTAAAGGCGTTCTAAATAGTAGTATAATGAATCTGACGAGGATTTGCAGCAGACAACGCAACATTAACACGGTTCTTTATTTTCCATTTCGCCTTACCATTTATCATTGTTGCCATACCTCATGTTCCGGTGTGTGTGTGTGTGTGTGTGTGTGTGTTGAATCGTCATATGTGAATATCCATTGCTTATTCGAATTATTTTATGAAATCAATGACAAAAGCTGCTTTATTGTCATAATCGGCAGCTTCTTTGATTCCACAGCGTGACAAACAAAAGAGCTGCCTAAACCTTCCCCAGCCATCTATCCCAGGCCGGAGCTCTATGTCATCCACTTATTACTTTCTCAGCGGGACGAAGAAGAGAGCTTCCTGAACTGTCCCCAGTCATCTCTTTCCTCTATTTCTGCCTTTGCGGAAGTCTTAAAATAGTCTATGTATTTTCGCAAGTTTCCGCGTCTCGTCTTGACTTCCAACAAGCTCAAGTGGAAGTTGTTTGGCTTTTCACGGATGTTTCAAGGATGTTTCAAGGATGTTTCATGAGTTTGTGATAATTCAACGAGTAATCTGCATTATCAAAGGGAAAACACCATTGAGAACCTGACCAATAGTCTCTGTGACCTTTGATAACAGTCCTGATGAAAGGCTGGAGCATCACACACACACACACACACACACACACACACACACACACACACACTTCCTCTTGATCACCTTGAACTATCGTGCCCCGTCATAATCGAAAGTAAATCAGTACCTGTCCCCCTTCCCTCTATTCCCTTCATTATGTCATGCTCTCCTGCTAAAATGACAGTTACGTAACCTCACTTCATGATTCCAAGCCCCTTTCTCCTCTCCTCCCCTAAGCCTGTTATCTGTCTTCTCCCCTCCTCTCCCCTCCTCTCCCGTCCTTCAGTAGCACCCAGTGACTCTCAAGATTCCCTCCCCGGATCGATGATACTTCCCCCCTTCCCCCCTTCCCTTTTTTTTTCCCCTCTCGCTTTATTTTCCTTCCTTCCTACCGCCCTTTTGTTTTCTCTCTGTTTTCTTCTTCTCTTCCCCTCTTCTTGCTCAAGATTGTGATTATTCTTGTTTTTTTCTTTTCTCTTTCTTTTTCTTTTTTTCCATTTCCTCTCCCTGCTATTGATTTCTTGCTGTCGTATCATTTTCCTTTCTACCTTTCCTTCTCCTCCTACCAAGAGTCTTAAGTTTCCTAGTCAGAAGAGGAGAAGGAGGAACAAGAACAACAAGAACAAGAACAAGAGGAACAAGAACAATAAATAGAACAAGAAAAGAGCATGAAGAACAAGAAATGGAACAACAACAACAACAACAACAACAACAACAACAACGATATCAACAACAACAACAACAACAACCAAGAAGAGAGGGAAAAAGCGGAAGAAAAAAATGAAGAAAAAGCAGAAAGATTAGTAGCAACAGCACACGCGACTGAGAAAGCAGCAAAACAAAAGCAGTAGGTTATCATATGAGCAGTACAAACAGTAGCAGGAGGAGAAGAAGTACTCACGCTGCAGCAGAGGGCGTGTGGTGGCTAACTGCCTCACTGCTCCGACGCTCCGAGTCTCCGAGGGCGAGGTAGCGAGACCCCAGCATTCAGAAACGCTTTGCTCTCTCACTACGACTGTTTTCAAAGACCACAGAGATGATTAACCGGGTTCTCAAGTGTGTTCCTCCTGTTAATACTGTAGAAATATTGATAATCTGTGACTAGAACCGTAAAAACAAGCTTAAAAACCCGTATAACTTAATTCACCTACAGCCTTTTGAATGCAGTAGGGGTGCGGCGCGGAAGCATTTTAGAATATGGTTCCCCCAGACAGGCGCCAGCACGGAAGCCTCAGCCGCTCGCTTCCTCGGGCGCCAGTCAGCCGTCAGAAGGGAGACAGGGACACTACGTAAAGAAAAAAATAATAATGATAAAATAAAATAAATAAATAAAATAAAAGACAATTAAACACTTAATAAATAAAAAAAAAACAGAGAGAGAGAGAGAGAGAGAGAGAGACGGGGATGGGGGTGCGGAAGGATGGAGAAGGCTAGAGAGGCAGATACGATGCTATACAAGTAAAGAGACCATTTTCAGCATTAATCAGGGATAAGAATGACGAGAGAGAGAGAGAGAGAGAGAGAGAGAGAGAGAGAGAGAGAGAGAGAGAGAGAGAGAGAGAGAGAATTGTGGAGGGGGACGGTTATAACAAAACAATCACCGCAACACGCCAAACACACCTGGCTATGCATTACTTAAAGTGATCATGATTTCCACGAAACATATAGATCTCTCAACCCCTTCAGGCCCCTACCCGTCCCCTCATCAACCCCTCCAGACCCCTCCCAACCCATCCATACCCCTCCAGCCCTCCCAACCCCTTCCTAACCACCTCCCAACTCCTCCTTTACTGTCACCATCTCATCACCTGTACTCAGCGCGTGGCACAAATATGACAATAAAGTGAGATATGAGAGTATAATGGATGTTTGTATCAGTAAGATGCATGGAATCGAGATAATTTTTTTTTTTTTTTTATGTTGGAGGGACACCGGCCAAGGGTAACAAAACGAAAAAAGAAAAAAAAAAAAGCCTACTAAGATGTCGGTCCCCGAACAGGGTCCGAAGCGGTAGTCAAAAAATTGAAGGATAAGTGTCTTGAAACCTCCCTCTTGAAGGAGTTCATAGTAAGAAAGGTTTTTATGTTGCATGCTTTCCCTCCTCTCTCTCTCTCTCTCTCTCTCTCTCTCGTATTCTGCGCCTTTTCAATGAGTGTCCTCTCGTAGGGAATATTTCACATCCCTTATAGTTTTTGAATAAGCTTCCACTGAGCTCCGTCAGACTTAAATCTCCTGACCTATGAATCTAGCAACTCTCAGATTTTAGAGAGACTGGCAGCTGATTCAATAACAAAACAAGGAAAGCAAGACTATCGGCGGATGAGATAACAAGACTGAGGAAAACAAAACTAGCAGATTATTAATTGATAAGACTGAAAAAAAACGAGACTCAACTGATTTGATAAGAAAACTGAAGTAGTTAGCTGATCAAAGGACTAAGAAAGAATGCATAAATGTGATGAATAAAGTAAAAAGAGAAGAAGAATTAAATAAAAAAGCACAAGTAAATAAATTAATGGATAAATTAGAATTGAGGAACGACGCAAAACACGGGTTGAGATACGTGAGGACTATGAAAGAACATAATAAGGGTGATTAATGAAATAACAAAGAGATGGAAAGTTTACATTAAAAAAAAAAAATATATATATATATATATATAAGACAGAGGAAACAAGGGAATGGAAAAAGAATGAAGGAAGACGCAAACCATGGGTGGAAATGTGTTGGATTGCTTATAACTTGGCCAGGAGCATACACCCCCAGCCTGGCATGCCGCGAGGTGCTGAGGCCAGTATTTAGAAACACTTTTCTCTCTCACCACAGCTATTTGCAAAGTCCACAAAGATGATTAGCCTGGTTCTCAAGAGTGATTCTCCTCTTAATCATGTAGAAATCTTGTTAATATGTGACTAGAGCCATAAAAACACCCTTAAAACCCGTGTCACGTTAGCTAGAGCCTTTAGAAAATAGAGGAGGTGCGACACAGAAGTGATTCATAGTACCGTCCTGACTGGCGCCAGTATTGTGTCAATAAGTAATGTCTCCTCACGCTGGGAAGACAGGACGTCAAGACTGCGAAAAATTAATGAACCTTTAGAGTGATATAAAAGCATTAAGTTTCTCATGTCTTGAAGGGAAAATAAATACAGTTTGTTCTTTCTTTCTTCCTTACTTTTTTTTTTGTGCGTGTGTGTTATGAATTATGTAACTAATAATAGTTGAAGGTATTCTGAAAAAGGTCATGACACTGATAATATTACGTAGACATTTGAAGTTATTATTGTTTGTTTGTTTGTTTGTTTTTTCTGCTGCTGCTGTTGTTGGTGTTGTTGTTCATTTCGTTCACAAGAATAAACATCATGAAATACGTAGATAAATTGTAAGAAATGTGGTAAATAAGGAAAGGAAGAAAGAAAGAAAGAAAGAAAGAAAGAAAGAAGAAAGCAATATATTAAAATAAATTGGTAAGTAGATTCAGTAACTACAGTCGGGTGCAGTAAAACTTGACTCCTGACTCAGCTCCATTAACTGAATAACCACGTGTGTCTCCTCCCACCTGACGAAGGCTGCTGTTTTCCCGTGACTGATTCAACCCCATTACAACCAACCATTGAGCCTCCCTGACCTGTCCACCTGCTCCATCCCTGTCCATTTCCGTGATCAGCGCATTCCCCCCCCTCACCCCCCTCACCGCCACCAATACCAGCCCCTTTCTTTCTCCACCCTCTCTTTCAATAATTCCTCCATCTGCCCAGTTGCTTCCATATCCTTCCCACCACCATTACCACCATCACCACCACCTTCCTCCTTCTCTTCTACCCCCCAATTTCTGTTTAATTAGTGTATTTCTGCTATTATCTCATCAAATCTCCCTCTCCTCCCTCCAACACTCCGAGCTCTTCCCCCTCCCTCCCTTCTACCTCCTCCTCCTCCTCCTCCTCCATTAACTAATAGAATAAATAAACAAATAGAATAATTGAGTATTCTGTCACTTTTTTTTATTAGAACAACAAAATATTGATAACTGGCTTAATTAATATTGGATAGTGTTGTACTTTCATTTCAACACGATCAATAAAACTAGCAGAAGAAGAAGAAGAAGAAGAAGAAGAAGAAAAAGAAGAAGAAGAAAAAGAAGAAGAAGAAGAAGAAGAAGAAGAAAATGAAGAGGAGGAGGAGGAGGAGGAGGAGAAAGAAGAGGAAAGGGTGTCAATAATGTAGGGGGAGGAGGGGGGAGGACAGATGCGAGGAACAGAAAGGGAGCAAAAAAGAGAGGAGGTTCCGATGGCAACTGTATTATCAATCCCCTCCTCTCTCTCTCTCTCTCTCTCTCTCTCTCTCTCTCTCTCTCTCTCTCTCTCTCTCTCTCTCTCTCTCTCTGACAATACGTAGGTCACAAATAAAATATGAGACAATGAACTGGACTGATTTATATATGCAGAAGAAAACATGAAAAAAAAAAAAAAAACACAAGTAATTGAAACACTATGGATGAACCTGTTCCACTTAAGATATATCATAAAAGACTATCATATATGTACACCTTGAGACCCTATCATCTTCCACCAGAGCCTGCAGAAGGTAGTCGCATAAGAGCACGGTACCTCTGACTCACTCCGTCTTCTTAAACGCTCTTTCCTCTCACCACGACTATTTTCAAAGGCCACAGAGATGATCACCCGGATTCTCGAGAATGTTTTTCATGTTTACAATATAGAAATTTTATTAAGCTGTCACTAGAACCGTAAAAAACACCCTTGAAAACCCGTGTAACTTCAACTAAAATCTTTGGAAAATATTGGGGATGCTGTGCAGAAGTGTAACGCAAGGTAGGGGTGAGGAAGAATGAGGTGCGGCGCGGGCGTGGTGGCGATGAGCTGTGTGTGGCGGAGCTCAGGCGATCATTGGCAGCTGTGAAAATGGGGTTGAAGCACTGCAGGGGAGGCGCAATGAGAGGCGGAGCGCTTGAAGGTGAGTTCAGCTTCATCATAATTCCCCTTACTTCCCCCCATCCTCCTCTATCCTTCCCATACCCCCGCGGCTCCTCCCCTTTCTCCAACCATCCAGCAGAACGCTTTGCTCTCACCAAGATTATTTTCAAAGGCCACATAGATGATTTGCTGGGTTCTCAACAGCGTTTCTCCTGTTACTTATACATAGATCTCGTTAATCTGACACTAGAACCCCCCCTAAAAAAAAGAAAAACCTCTCAAAAACCCTGTGTAAATTCAATTAGACCGAGTCTTTTGAATATAGTGGAGGTGCGGCACACAAGTGTTTCGGAGTGTAGTCCCAGCAGCCCTGTGAAGTTTATAATTGGCGCTCCCGCCGGCCTAGCTCGCGCCTAAACATTTGGGTTTAAATGCTTATCAGAGGAGTGCACGTCCCTGATTAGATAACCTTGGCAAATTTCTTGAAACGACTCTATAAATTTCATTTCATTTTGAGTTACGGAGTTTTTTTCATGTGTGTTGATAATATTCTTACTTAAACGTATTATTTTAAAGACATACTAAAGGTTTATTGCAAGTAATCAAATATCCAACAGTAAATTAATTATAATTTACTTACGTAAAAACAGCAAATCGGCGAATTCATCACTGTTCATAAACTAAATTTTCCCGACAGAATAACACCAAACATTACATTTGTCGAAAAATCAAGATAACTTTGAGTGAAGAACCACAAACTACAGCTCTACAAGACAAAAGCCCGCGTTAACGTCAGTGGCGTGTGTAATTAAAGATGATATTAAAGTTGCAATGTGTTAATCTGTAAATAATACATTTCGATCCTGGCATGGCGCGCACCACATTGCTGAGGCGCAGGCGTGGACCGGCCTCTGCACGCCTCCCAGCTCACCAAGCCCAACACAACACATAAAAACACTCATCCAGCACTTAAAAACCCAAAATAAACCCAGAAAAGTATATGCAAATTAAAAGCATACTCAACTTGTGTAAAGTAAACATAAATGAAGGTTTTATTAATAGTTTTTGGAGATGATATTTTAAGTTCCCGAAGCCGCAGCCAGGCAGGACAGAATCGGACGCGGCAGTTGCCATACCGAGACCAATGTGAGGCAGAAAACCGCCGACTTTTTCCTCAATTTTTGTGATTATTCTTCCTTCCCTGATGTGAGGGTCGGGTGGCGGGTGCAGGAGGTCCACACTCTAACCTCGGGAGGGCGGCACGCGCGTTATCCAGGCCCAGGGAGACGTGAAATAAGGTCAAAATGGCGAAGTTGGTCGGTGTTTACGATGAGGAGGAAGAAATTCTATTGGGGAGGAGACAGCTGCCCCTCAACGTGTATGACAGCAGAGTTGTGAGTCTCATTCCCACTCTGCCGCCTCACTCATAAGTCTCCTGTCTCTCCTCTTCTGCTTGCCATAATGACTCGACACGACATTCTCAACTTCATTTTTTTTTTTTTTTTCTAATGCATGTGAGTCAGTCTGGGTTCATTTCGGGACTTCTGCTGGTTATGTTCATGTGGGAGTGGTTAAGGTCATGGCTCTTCTTCCCTGTGACCTTTCTTCTTTTAGTGGTTATGTGTGTTGGTGTTCCCTCTCTCGCGTGTGTGTGTGTGTGTGTGTAGGAGCCGCAAAACTAAAATAGCATTTTCAGTAATCCCAGTACTTGAATTATATAAGTCGTTTATGGCTTCCTGACATCTCAAACTTAATTACGTATGTCAGTACAGGGGCAGGTCATCATAAGTGCATTATATGAGGAAATAGCATCACAGTCTTCACTCGGTGCATGTTATTGCTGTTATCCCAGTAGGGTCTCAGTAGATGGGAAGGGAAAGGAAGAGCCTGTTTCCTCTGTTTCCTTCCTTTGCATTAGTAACCTTACTCATGTGGTTTACTCACCTGGTTGGCTTCCTGGTTAATGTGGCAAGTGCAGGAAGTAAATGAAATGTAAAATACTGGAGTAGCACAAGTCTGCAGATGTGCCAGTCCTTTGGAAATAATGTTAGTTAAGGGTTTGGCAGAATGGAGGACAGAGTAAGATACCTTGTACAGAACCATCAGATACAAGGAATATGTTATTAAATGGATAAATCAAGGTTATTAGACGGTTCATTTAAGATATTTTGTTGGGTGTGTGTGTGTGTGTGTGTGTGTGTGTGTGTGTGTGTGTAAGCAGATGATGGTAAAGAGGCTAGGGAGCTGTATAACTCACAAGGATGTTCCTTCTCACATTAGTTTCTAGTCTGTCATTCCTATTTTTAATGTATTGAGGCAGGGAGCCATCACATCACTCAGGTAGATTCCTCTATTTATTGATGACTGAAGATGCCCCATCCATAAGAATTCATTTGCTAAGTGTTGCCAATATATCAGTCCTTACCAGCACCATGGTTAACATCAGGATACAGATTTATGTATCTTGGAAATGAAATAAGCCTGCAGTTACATACAGTACAAGTTTCATCTTTATTGATTTCTTCCTCCATGCTTAAGTTTGGGGAAATGGTGGGAAAGTGTGTATGTCTGTAATTAAATAGGACTGCAGTTTCATACAGTACATGTTTCATCTTTCTTTACCCGTTTCTCTATGCTTAATTTAAGTTTGAGGACCTGATAGAAAAGTAGCTGTAGGTTTGTGGGAGAAGAAGGAAATTTCACCATCATAGAATTTCCAAAGCCATGATGACTGCCATACATCCATTTCTTGGCCATGTAAGAGTGGCATAACTGACATATGAGGGTTGTGGGAAGTAAATACTGTCTGATACTAACCAAGGAATTTCACCACCAAGAATCCCCAAAGCCATGCTGACTGCCATGCATCACTCTCTTGGCCATGTAAGAGTGGGAGAGTGTGGCTTTATGGCAATGTGAAGCAAATTTCACACAGGAAAGCCACATAATGCTTGACTTCTGATCTCTCTAAAATTTCTGATTGGGGCAGAGCAAACTTGGTATTGTTCAATGCCTCAAAAACTAAATTCCTCCATCTATCAACTCTACACAACCTTCCAGACAACTATCCTCTCTTCTTCAGTGACACTTAACTGGCCCCTTCTTCTACACAGAACATCCTTGGTCTGTCCTTTTCTTATAATCTAAACTGGAAATTTCACGTCTCATCTCTAGCTAAAACAGCTTCTGTAAAGTTAGGTGTTCTGAGACGTCTCTGCCAGTTTTTCTCATCCCCCCACCTACTAACTCTGTACAAGGGCCTTATCCATTCATGTATGGAGTATGCTTCACATGTCTGGGAGGGGGTTCCACTCATACTGCTCTTTTAGACAGGATGGAATCAAAAGCTTTTCATCTCATCAACTCTTCTCCTCTAACTGACTGTCTTTTGCCTCTTTCTTATCACTGGAATGTTGCATCTCTTGCTATCTTCTGCCACTATTTTCATGCTAACTCCTCTTCTGATCTTACTAACTGCATGCCTCCCCTCCTCCCAGGGCCTCACTGCACAAGACTTTCTTCTTTTTTTCACCCCTATTCTGTCCACCTCTCTAATGCAAGAGTTAACCAGAATTCCCAGTCATTCATCCCTTTCTCTGGTAAAATCTGGAACTCCCTTCCTACTTCTGTATTTCCACCTTCCTATGACTTGAACTCCTTCAAGAGGGAGGTTTCAAGATACTTATCCTTGAATTTTTTACCACCACTTCATACTGGCATCTCAGTGTGCTTTTTTTTTTCTTTTTCTTTTTTTTCTTTTAAGATTTTTGTTGCCCTTGGCCAGTGTCCCTCCTACATAAAAATAAATAAATAAATAAATAAAAAATACTAGCTAATGCTAAAGCAAGGGAATTTCACCTGCTTAGCATCCTCAAAGCTATGCCAACTACCAGGTGTTAGTCTCTTGGCCTTTGAAAACTAAACTTAACCAAATGTTGCAACCTCATGTCACTTCTTGCAGGGTTTTGCAGCCCCATGCCACCCCAAAGTCACATTAACTGCTGCACATCAGTCTCTTGCTGTGCCAGTCAAGTGAACCTTCAGTTTTGGCTAGATAAAAATAGTAAATGGAACTGATGTGCAAGTTGCTATTAATAGTGATGAAGTGTGCTCATTAAGAGGGAATTCTATTTACTTCTTTCCTCACTGACTCCATTATCTTAATTGTATGTGAGGATTGAGAAAGGTTTAGCTTATTTTTCTTGTGTCTTCTTGTATTCTAGTGTGTGTGTGTGTGTGTGTGTGTGTGTGTGTGTGTGTGTGTGTGTGTTTGTGTGTGTTTTTTTTTTTTTTTTTTTTTTTTTTTTATGTAGGAAGGATACTGGCCAAGGGCAACAAAAATCTAATAAAAAAAATGCCCACTGAAATGCCAGTCCCTAAAAGGGTCAAAGCAGTGGTCAAAAATTGGTGGATAAGTGTCTTGAAACCTCCCTCTTGAAGGAATTCAAGTCATAGGAAGGTGGAAATACAGAAGCAGGCAAGGAGTTCCAGAGTTTACCAGAGAAAGGGATGAATGATTGAGAATACTGGTTAACTCTTGCGTTAGAGAGGTGGACAGAATAGGAGTGAGAGAAAGAAGAAAGTCTTGTGCAGCGAGGCCGCGGAAGGAGGGGAGGCATGCAGTTAGCAAGATCAGAAGAGCAGTTAGCATGAAAATAGCGGTAGAAGACAGCTAGAGATGCAACATTGCGGCGGTGAGAGAGAGGCTGAAGACAGTCAGTTAGAGGAGAGGAGTTGATGAGACGAAAAGCTTTTGATTCCACCCTGTCTAGAACAGCAGTATGAGTGGAACCCCCCCAGACATGTGAAGCATACTCCATACATGGACGGATAAGGCCCTTGTACAGAGTTAGCAGCTGCGGGGGTGAGAAAAACTGGCGGAGACGTCTCAGAACACCTAACTTCATGGAAGCTGTTTTAGCTAGAGATGAGATGTGAAGTTTCCAGTTCAGATTATAAGTAAAGGACAGACCGAGGATGTTCAGTGTAGAAGAGGGGGATAGTTGAGTGTCATTGAAGAAGAGGGGATAGTTGTCTGGAAGATTGTGTCGAGTTGATAGATGGAGGAATTGAGTTTTTGAGGCATTGAACAATACCAAGTTTGCTCTGCCCCAATCATGTGTGTGTGTGTGTGTTTGATTTAGTGGTGGATAGAGAAGTTCAGCTTTCAGATGTTAGTGGAGTCAGGGGATGAAAGAAGAGATTAGGGAGAGATCAAGTGCTAGGGGAGGCTGACCAAGAGAACCAAGATAAGATTATGAAATGGAGCATTGCCAATGTGTATAGATATGAAACATGTGGATTGAGAGACTGTGCTATCACCTTTGCTCTCTTGTTACTCCCAGATGTTGAAAATGTGTATGCCTGAGTTGTAAATGTAGATTGTTCATTTTCTTGTAGTTTTGTGTATTATGAGTCAGCAGAGTAGATAATGTATTCTATCTTACTGCCTTCTGCTTGTCCTGTCTTGAGTTGTAAATGCAGATTGTTAGTTTTCCTTTGATTTCTTCCACTATGGGTTGCCACTGGTCCCTATTTCTATCTTGCTCTGTCTTTTGCTTCTTCTGGTACACTAATAACCCCAAAGTCTTCCTTTATGGCATCCATAAACCTTCTCTTGGTCTTTTCTCTTTCTCCTTCCTGGTGAGTAAGTACATCTCCAGCATCACATTTCTACCTTGCTCTATCTTCTGCTTCTGCCATACTCACCATTCCTTCTAGGCATCCATAAACCTTTTGAACTTCCACTCTTGTCTGATGGGTGTGTCTTTAGTATCCCATTTCTACCTTACTGTCTTCTGTTTCATCTGTCACATTCATCATCCTCATGTCTTCCTTCAAAAACATCAATAAACCTCTTTGGTCTTCCTCTTCCTTCATGGTTAGTTAATCTGCATTCTCCTCCTTACACGCTCTCCATCTCTCCCCTGCACATGGTCAGACTGAGTTAATCTTGGCTCATAACAGACATGGGTTATTCATTAGTGTTCCAGTATGCATGACAGTTGTGTTGGTGCTTGTGTGGAGGTGTGTCATAATTGGTAGGATCTGTTTTGCATTTTATGCCTCTCTCATCTGTTACTAAGTGACATGCATTTATCTTTCACAGACTTAAAAAGGAAACCAAATATAGCTAAAGATCATAAGTAATATAGTACTACACAATACAGGTACTACAAGAGACTGTTATGATGTTTGTTAGGGCCTCTGAGGGATTGATACAGTTAGACCAGATGGCTTCTTGCAGCTTTATTTTCCTGTGTAATGAGAGGCTTAACTAAAATCTACGTATTGTATCTGTATGCCTTATTTCCATCTCATACTCTCACATTCTTTCAACAATTCATTACATTACTCTGAGTAGACGTAACAAACCTAATGGAGAAGAAAACACAGCCACACTATCCTTATTAAATTAAGATTAGACAAGGGTATATATTGAGAGTTCTGGTTAATTTGTAGTTTAGAGATGTTGTGTGTTGATCTTCCTCTTCTATATGTTCAAATTTTACTTAAATGGAGGAAGAGAGATAGAATAAGAGAGCAGTGTTGTCTCTAACCTCAATTTCCCACCTTCTCCTTTCCACTTATTGCCTCTTCCCTCTCTTCTTTTCATCTCTCTCTCTCTCTCTCTCTCTCTCTCTCTCTCTCTCTCTCTCTCTCTCTCTCTCTCTCTCTCTCTCTCTCTCTCTCTCTCTCTCTCTCTCTCTCTCTCTCTCTCTCTCTCTCTCTCTCCCCATCTTTCTGCTACTTACTACTGTCTTCCACAAATTTGTTCTTTCTCCTCCCTGCATAGCTAACCTTGTTCATTCTCCTTCACTGCCATTCTCATACAACACTCTCTCTCTCTCTCTCTCTCTCTCTCTCTCTCTCTCTCTCTCTCTCTCTCTCTCTCTCTCTCTCTCTCTCTCTCTCTCTCTCTCTCTCTCTCTCTCTCTCTCTCTCTCTCTCTCTCTCTCTCTCTCTCTCTCTCTCTCTCTCTCTCTCTCTCTCTCTCTCTCTCTCTCTCTCTCACAACTTTCCTTCACCACCCAACCCTTGTCCCTTTTCTTCCTGAACACTAACTTCCTTCTGTTGGTCCACCACATCTCTGCTCTGCACCCAACTGAGCACCCTGCTCTTTCCTGCAGATGACAATGCAGCTTGGAGAGACATGTGAACGCTGTGAGGTATCTGGAGGAGTCTCAGCGGCAGTAGCAGGGCGGCGGCGCTGGGATGAAAACTTCACTAGACAGTACACAACGCTTAGCAAGGAGGAGGTGGTGGCTGCCCTCACTGTCCCTTCTAAGCTGCTCTTCACACGCCTTGCCCAGACTGTCGCCTGTGTGGGCTGCCGGCGGAGGTGTGTTTGTGTGTGTGTGTGTGTGTGTGTGTGTGTGTGTGTGTGTGTTCTCTGCAAAATATAATGTGCTGGAAATGAGTTATGTTGATGGTGTGTTGTTGTTGTTGTTGTATCTGTTATTATCTAGCTTGGTTTTTGATGTTTTTGGATATTTCTTGCAGGGATTACTTATGTATTTGGGTTATTCCAGATTTCTGCACTTCTGTGTGTGTGTGTGTTTTCATGTGTATTTAGGTTAACAGGACTAATTTAAGTTGTTTTATATCAAACTGTCTTCTTTACTCCTAAATTTCAACCAGTCATTCATCCCTTGTTTCCCACACAAGCTGTTTCATATCATATTATCATACATGTCTCAAAATTTCAACCTAACACTCCTACCAAGCCTTCCACATTCCCCTCACACTGACTGTTCCCAGCTCTCCCTCACACCTGTCACCCTCCGCAGTGTTGAGCGTCTGTTCAACCAGCTGCGAGTGTCGGGCCACCCTGCACTGGAGCCCCTGGTGGTGACCGGCTCTGGTGCCCTCACTGTGCAGAGGAAGTATGCCCTCCAGACCCGCACATTGGGCTCACTCTTCAGCGACCACAGGTATGGGACTGGAGGGCAGGTAGGTGTGGTATTGTGGCCTGTGGTGGGATGTGTACAGAAGCCTCAAGAGTGTTAGCTGTTTCCTACTTGGGTTTTTCTTGGGATATATTGATATTTGGTGTTATTTCTGGAGTGTTGCTGTTAATTTAACTTTCCAGCCGTTATTGTCTTTTGTTTGATAATTATTTCTTGAATTTTGGTCTTGATAAAACATTATTATTGGCAGTGTCAGTAAAAGTGCTTATTTTTTTTAATTCTTTTTTATTTGTATCCTTCCAAAGATGGACCCATCATGAATGAATTAAAGAAACAGTATTTAGAGACCATGGATTTGCTGTAGTATTGTGGTGTCAGAATTATTATTGCCAGTGTTTGTAAAAATGTACATTTGTATTTTCCTTTTTCTTTTTTACTGATGTCCTTGCAAAGGCAGACTCATGAAGACAATTAAGGGAACAGCATTCAAAGAGCATGAATTGTGACCTCAGAGGAGACGGGGGAGAGAGGGCAATGTAGGATTGGAGACGGGGGAGGGCGCCCTGTTCAGCCACTGTCGTTAGAATGTCCATAGATTGTGATGAATGGTCATGAGGTGTGGTGTGGGGTGTCAAAATATTTTGAGGTACTTTGAGGAAGTGTTGCATAATGGATAATAACATTCACGTGTTACTTGTTGAATTATTATTTGCTCAGCACATCAACATTTTAAAGAAACAGAGACATACAGCAATCTTTTACTACTTCCTCCACCTTCCTGCCTCCCTCAGCCTGTCCCTAAGTGCAATGCTGGACAACATTCCCAAGCTGAAGAAGTCGGGTCGCTGTGTGTTGCACTCCATGGAGGGGGTGCGGTGCCGGCCGGGGGGGCGGTCGTGGCGGGAGGTGTGGGACGTCATGGACACCACATGCCGTGAGACCGTCACCTTGGTGTGCCCCGACCAGCTGCTGGCCACACTTGACAACTACCTCCGCAAGCACCGGTTCTGCCAGGAGTGCAAGAACAAGGTGTGTGTTTGTGTGTGTACAACTATGTATTATTTTGTATTTTAATTTATTTATTTTAATTAATTTATTTATTTTTTTATTTGTTTTATTTTATTCATTTATTTATTTATTCATTTATATGTTTATTTATTATTTATTTATCTTATACATACAGACATCATTCAAGACAAGTACCTTTACTAATCTGCACCCTTTCTCAGGTCCACCGGGCTTTTGACATCCTGGTGGGTCAGGACGGTGGTGGCGTGGAGGCAGGCAGCAAGGAGAAGGGCTACGTAGCTGCCCTGTACGCTGGTATCCGGCGCTGTGAGGCCAAGGGGCACATCCACATCCCTGCTGACACTGATTATGTCACCCACCTCATCACCCGTGCCGAGCCAGAGCTGCAGGGGAGGTGTGTAAAGGGCCTCATCTACACTCATGTATATTTGTTTATTTTTCCTTTGTTCTTGGATGTCCCTTCCTTACTCCTCTCACTTTTTGTGGTCTGTTCTAGTATTTACTTTTTTTTTTTTTGAGAAGTTTTACTCATTCAGACATCATCCCTTCCTCAACTTTTCTGTCTCTTCACAAATATCCAGCCTCTCTTTGCCCCCTTAATAATAGGTTTCTTTTTATTGTTTTTTGGCAGTTTACTCAATGTGTGTCTGCATGTATTGCTCCCAGTTTATCTTCCCACAATAGTAAAAGGAGGAAACAGTACCTAAGTTCCTATCATTCTCTTCTATTCCCAACCTGTGATCTATTTTTTTTTGTTCCTATGCATTCCTTCGCCTTGTCACTTCTATACTAACCTCCATCTCCTTTGCAACCTAAGTACTCCTTCACCCTCTCCCTTCCACATTAATCTCCTCCTTTGCAACCTGTATATTCCTTCATCCTTTCATCTCCACACTAATCCCACCCTTGCCACAGACGGGAGAGGCACGCCAAGACACTGGAGATCGCACAGGAGGAGGTGCTCACCTGCCTGGGCCTCTTCCTGTATGAGCGGCTGCAGAAGGTCCACACTCGTCTGAGGGAGGAGGAACAGACCTGGGACATCCTCTTCCATGTGGCGCTGGACACTCTGCGGAGGAACTTTGAGGTGAGGGAAAGACAGAGAGAGAGAGGTATGGAGGCTTTAGTGTAGTGACTGATGATGATGATGGTGGATGCTTGTTTGTGTGTCTGAGAGAGAGAACTTTATAGTGCAAGAAGAAAGCAAGAGAGAGAGAGAGAGAGAGGAACTTTATAGTATAAGGAATAGAAAATGAGTGAAAAATCAGAGAAAGTGCAAGGGAGAGGATCCTGTGTAGAGCAAAAAACAGGAGTGAAGATTTATATAGCTATTGACATGGGTTAAAATTTTTGATGCTTTAAAATACAGCCCTCCAAGTTTTAGATATACCAATAAGACATGAATACATCATCAAGACCTGTACCAGATAATACAAACACTGGTCCTGCAGCTGTATGTGGAGGACAAGCAGGGCTACTCCAAGTTTGAGATGCTGTGTGAGGAGCTGCAAAGACAGGAGCTGAGGGAGAAGGCCAAGAAGGAGAAGAAGAAGAAGAGAAAGAAGAACAAGAAGAATGAGGAAGGGAAGGAAAACACTTGCCTGGTAGGAGTTCAGTTTATTTTTATCTTAAGTTCAGAAGTAATGTTGAGTTAATGGTTGATGTGGATATATTTACTATTGTCAACTATCTCTAATTAAACTTACACTGTGGGACCCTTAATGAAGGATACCCATAACAGTAAAAGGGTTCATTAATCTCTGAGTTAACCTTTGTGTTGTTACCCCAGTGTGAGGAGGAGGCTGGGGGCTGCAGGGAATGCGAGTTAAACATGGCGTCCACTTGTCCCGGCCAGCGTGCCACACTCATCAACGCCACCAACAAGCAGGTGAGGCGCTGACAGGTGGTGGCAGAGAAGGGAAGGTAGAGACAGGGCATAACCATCACCATTCAGCATTACTTTCAGTGGCAGAGAAGAAGGAGAGTGGATAAGATAATCTAATCACTGCAGACTTTTCAACACACTTATCTGCCATCATTCAGGTTTAAAGGAAGTGTTCATGACAGATAAACACTTAAACTTCAAACTTATGTATCACACTTACTAATTTGCTTTTTGTTGCTACATTTTCAGTTTTGTAATACCTTGTGAGATTTATGCAAGAATACAGAATTTCACAATGTAGATGGCTTTGTTTAAGGAATACAGGCTGAGATTCAGTGGTGCACCAGACTGGAGAAAGTACTGGTCTTGTGATGTTTGTGAAATGATAGGTATTACTCCTCTATAATTTGGAACCCCCATCTTATGTTTGTGTCAGCCAATCCATCCATTCTACAGCTGTGAAAACTAACCCTTCTGTCACTGAATTAGCTGACAAGACAGCTATGTTATTTCTGATCACTAACATTTGGCAATTTGTGGGAGACTAACATAGATCAAATTATTCCACCACAGGTTGGCTCTGAGCTGTTTTGTCGAGGAGGGACTCACCTGGGGCCACCCTTAGGCACCCCACATGTAGGGAATGGCCACCTTCACCCACCAGATCAGCCAGGAGGGGGTCGGGGGGTGGGCGGTGTGGTGGGAGTGACTGTGGGAGTGTTGGAGCCAGTGATGCAGGGAGTGAGCGTGGCAGCAGTGAAGAGAAAGAGAGCTGTGATTCTAGCCCTGACCCCTATCACCACCATCACCACCATCACCATCACCACCATCACCACCACCACAGCCACAACCACAGTTCGCCACACCCCCTAGAATGCACTGCCTCCACAGACTCCCTTGTGTCCAGGTGTTCACAGGTATGTTGCTTGTCATTAACTGGTTAACCATAAGCAGTTGTCATATGAAGTATTTTATTGTATCCAATTTGCCTTTTTTTTTTTTTTTTTTTTTTTTTTTTTTTTTTTTTTTGCTGTGAAGAATGCAATAGTAGTTTTCTTACTCACTTTGCCATCTATTATGTGGATGTGTTGTTTTCTGATATTTTTTGTACTATGGAGCAATTTCCATTTATTCTGTGGATTTATTATTTTTGGTGTTTTTTTGTATTATGAAGAATGCATTAATAGTTTTCTAGACACATTTGGCCATGACCTCAGGTGCCAAAGTTTGTGTGGCTGGCCATGACATCAAGTAAAGTAAGCTAAAGGACTGGAGGAAGGCAATGGTAATGTGTTGATGGACATGCAGTTAGTTCACCAGACAACTCATTACTTCTGGATCTGGACTGCCTTCTGTAGTCCATTGTAGTAGACAGATTCACACTCAGTGATGACCCTATCTTGATGAGCTAATAACCAGAAGGGGTTGCCATTTCACATCACCTGGGCCACATGACAGATTCTTCATTTTAATGGGAGTAGAGGGTGGTGATGTTGTATTATAATGGGCTCACTGATGGACCAGTCATAATAAGCTAATAATCTGAGTGTCTTGTCATGTCGCATCACAGGGATCGCGTGATGGAGGTTACTGCTCAGCCCAGGGGTCATCGCGGGACTCCTCTGAGGTGGCGTGTGGGGAGGGTCTGTGCTCCCACCACCATGAGGACCACCTGGAGGACCCCCATGCCCCACACACACCCCACAACTCCCACACAGACCTGGAGCACAGTGAGGCCCTTCACCCACCGCTGTCCCCCTCCTTGCAGCGGTCCACTCAGCCCTTCACACTCTCCCTCCAGCAGATGTTGGATGTAAGTGTCACTGTATGGCCCCCCACCACCTCATTATTCTTTGGGAGTGTATTGGTGCAACAGGTAAAGGAGGATATTGAAGCATGTACAGGTTTGGAAATCTTACAGTTGGTATTCTGTATGGTGGTCACTGTGTTAAGTCAGGAACTGCCTTGTATAGGCCTGATGGCTTCTTGCAGCTTTCCTTATTCCTTATGTTCTTAAGTGTAGATGGTGTGAACTGATTGATGTGCCTTACACCACGTGGCAGAATAGAGACATTATGATGGCAGATAGATGATATAAAACTGGCTTGGCTATGGTATATATGTATGCACAAGTAGCATTGCCATGTTGACAGGAATGTCTCATCATTCAGGCACCATGTTGTTTAGTGTAGGTGACAATTTCTCTTTAATAATTTTGGTCTTTGACCCTTCAAATGGGGTTGATTGTCTTCCCTTGCCGTAACCACAATGTTACTCTGTCTATCATTTTCATTCTCTTTTTGCCAGTGCATCAATAAAGTAGCATTGCCAAATGTTGATAGAAAAACAAAATATCCAAATATAATAAGTATACTCATCCACCTCTTCCCCTGCACCAGGACTCAAGGTGTGAAGACGAGGAAATCCCCGAGGCAGAGGTGCAGGCATGGAGGGCTCGACTCGGCGTCGTCAAACAGAAGCGTGCCGAGCTGCGACAAACCCTCCGACAGCGGTTTCAGCAATTCTGCCATCGGGGATGTGCCGTGGCTGTCCCAAGCTCTGGCGTTGGAGGGCAGCCTCATATGTGCCCCCACCACACACCCATGCCACACCACCCCATCACCACAGCTCCTTCCACCAACCCATGCTAGAGAGGGAGTGAAGGGTGGCTGGGTTGGATCTGTTGTGAATGGTGTGGGTGCTGGTCTTGCCTGGAGAAAAACTGTGCTGTGCTAGTGACTCCTGATGGCCTGCAGTGGTGTGTTGGGCTCGGGGGAAGGGAGTGAGGAGTGGGGCAATGCTCAGCAATGCGCACAGCTGTCACCCTTGCAGTTTAGGGTGGCTGGGAACACTCAAGTTATTTATTTAATTTTTTCCTACAGGACTAGTGGCCACCTCTCTCTCTCTCTCTCTCTCTCTCTCTCTCTCTCTCTCTCTCTCTCTCTCTCTCTCTCTCTCTCTCTCTCTCTCTCTCTCTCTCTCTCTCTCTCTCTCTCTCTCTCTCTCTCTCTCTCTCTCTCTCTCTCTCTCTCTCTCTCTCTCTCTCTCTCTCTCTCTCTCTCTCTCAGTGGTTAGGTGGCTGAAGGAAGGTCTACCACATGCATGTCACATTCTGACAAACTCTGGAAGGACAATAATATCTCTAATTTTTATTTCCTATGAGAAAGTATGTCGGTTTTTTTGAGTTGGTTTTAAGTTATGGTTCTTTTGTCAATGCTGCAGGACGGAGAGTGTCTGTAGCCAAGGACTGAAAGGAAAGGCAAATGAGAGCCCATTCAACTCTTCAAAGTATTGTTTATTGAAGTTGGTGGCAGTTTTAGTCTATTCCCTCCTTCAGCGAGGTGCAAAATCACTCCATTTCCCCAGGTTCTTTTTTTTTATGATGAATAAGTTACAAAAACATTCCTCTATGTTCTGTGTGGCTCAGTTGATTGATTTTCATGTGTTGTGGCATGTGTGTGTCAGTGTAAGTAGGCTGAGGTGCAGTGGAGGGCATGCAAGGGTGGGAGGACTGCTTGAGTTAGGCAAGGTTGTATGGGGGGTGGAGAGTGGGATGAGGGTGGGTGTTGATCTTATTGTGCAGTTCATATTCTCTCTCTCTCTCTCTCTCTCTCTCTCTCTCTCTCTCTCTCTCTCTCTCTCTCTCTCTCTCTCTCTCTCTCTCTCTCTCTCTCTCTCTCTCTCTCTCTCTCTCTCTCTCTCTCTCTCTCTCTCTCTCTCTCTCTCTCTCTCTCTCTCTCTCTCTCTCTCTCTCTCTCTCTCTCTCTCTCTCTCTCTCTCTCTCTCTCTCTCTCTCTCTCTCTCTCTCTCTCTCTCTCGTCAGTACAAGGGCAGATCCTCTCTCTTGTCCTCCTCCTCCTCCTCCTCCTCCTCCTCCTCCTCCTCCTCCTCCTCCTCCTCCTCCTCCTCCTCCTCCTCCTCCTCCTCCTCCTCCTCCTCCTCCTCCCCTCCTGTCCCTGCATTGCTGCCCCTGCTTTGTGCCAGCCAGCCAGCCGTCTCACTCTGTACAAAGTCTGATTACATTTTCATGCTCATTTGTTTTCAAGTCATTGCAAAGGTCAGTGATTTTTTTTTATTTATTTGCATTTTTTTGTAGTACAAGCAAAGCAAGGATTTGTTTTGTATTGTCATCAGTGTTCACCATCTTTTTTCCAGAAGTGAGCAAGGAAAGAAACAAACCATTTTTTCTGTCTTAAATCAGTTTGAGCACAAGACTGGTGGATTTTTTAAAGATATTTTTATTTTTCACTGTTTTTTGGTTGTTGATGTTGGTATACGAAGTGAGGAAGGAAGGAGTTGCCTTTCTCCCTGCACCAGTCTCCCGCCTCACGAAGGAGTGACAAGATGACTCAGCTCCTGAGGCTCCACAGAACAAGGGTGTGGTTCATATCAGTCTAGACGGTTATGGTTCTACATGGCCGCGGTGCAAAAGGAAGACATCATTATTATTACCATTGTTTTTATTGTTATTATTTTTATTATTATTACTACTACCAGGAGATTTTGCCCGCACTGCTGTGGGATACAAGACAGTTGGCTGTGTTTATAGAGACGACCTCATTCAGACAAGGAGGCCAGTCTAAGGTGTTGGGTCAAAGAAATATCAATATCTAAAAATAAAGAAATACAGATGTGCTTTTCTATTTTTCCTGCTGACCTCATGGAAGTGTTATCATAGTCATCATCATTGATTCAAAGGCTTGTGAGTTCTCTTCCCAGTTTTTGTGGTTCATCCTTGCCACGTCTTCCTCTATACACCATTTCTAGGCCTTCCAAATGTGTACCTCCAGCAACCTTCTGAATGCTACATGGTCTTCCCTCCTTCCTGCTGTGCCCATTACCACCTCAAGTCATCCATCAACCCTCATAACTTCTCATCTTATCTGAATGTTTCCCATGTATTCCTATCCCTCATTTTGGTTGCTCTGGCCAATAATGAGTGTGTCATCGTGTGCCATGACCTCAGCTGCTCAACATACTAACCAGCCATTGCAGAATTATGAACACTTAACACCACACAAGTACTGGAAAAAAATGGGAGAAAAAATTGTGGAAGAATCAGTAAATCTTTGCTTTGGGGCTATAATTAGTATATCCTGAGTAGCTGCTTGCATTGCTGCTATGGTAATGGCCTGCACCTGTCATACTCTTCACAGAGGGCTGTGGGATGTGCTGTGCTGTCTTCCATGCGGTTGATACAAAGGCTTTCCAGTATTGATGCACTGTAATCCATCTGCAGTGTTCAGATAATCTATTAATTATTTGCATTATTGGCACAGTGGAGGCAGGTGATTCCAGTGATCTTGCCAATCTGTTTTGAGGCTGACACAAGAAGCCATGTGAGTGAGGCTGGTAACCACCACCAACCATGGCCAGGGATAAAAAGACCGCTTTGCATTCACTCCTGTTTATTTAGGAAGGAGATAGACTTTTAGAAACCATACAAAGTAACATATTTCAGGTTGCTCACTATACAGGTAATGACATGCTATGATTATAGCATGCAATAATTAGCTATACATCATATTAAAAATAATAATTTTGCAACAGTAATGAGATAGTTAACTTGAACAAGACTATTTTAGCAAAATTATTTCTTTCACTCTCTCACCACCACCTCATCCATCATTTTTGGCTTTTTTCTTCTGGTATTTCCCTTGGAGGTCTTGGTACCCTTGCCACCCTTAGCCCCTTTACCTCCTTTGACATTCTTGCCCTTCCTCTCAGCAATCCTCCTCTTCCTTGACTCCTTCAGTGCCTCCTGCTTCTTCCTCTTCCTCCGCTGGACAAGGTGTGGGTCAACCACCTTCTGCTGGAGCTCATGAGCACGACGGTCCAGCCTCTTCCTGGCCAAGGCGGTCTGGGCGGCAGCCAGGTGGCGGGTGTAGGTCTCCACGCCAACCGTTTCCTTCACCAGGTTGGCCACCTCTCGTGTCCTCTCCTTCAGCACCTCTGGCAGGTGTTCATCCGTCAGCTCCCTGGCCAGGTGCTTAATGATGTACGTGAAGAGCCTTGGGGCCTTGGCATCTGGCCCAGCCACCACCAGCAGTCCAGCCATCAGGTTGAGGAGTGCCTCGCGAGTCACAATGCGTCCTGAAGCGGCCGTCTGCAGCTCCTCATAAGCCATGTTCCCCACACGGTGCAGGACCCACAAGGCACCTAAAACCAGTGCCTTAGTGTTGCCACCAGCCTTCTTATCTGCACTCTTCTCATTCTCCTCTTGGGTTCCTGTGTGGTTCCCCTCCATATGGCTTTTCTGTCCAATTTGTGTGTCTGGGTCCCCAGAAGTGCCATTTCTGGAATCCTCTTCATTTAGCTCCTTACTCCCCTCACTACTGGTTCTCCTCCTTTTATTTGTGGTCTGAACATACCCTCTGCTTTTCTTTGCACTTTTCATTCTGTCTTTCTTGCTGTCACAGAACTGCCCCTTCTTTTTCATGGAATCCACATTTTTCCCTTCAGTTTCACCACCAGCCTCCTGCTCAACTTCCTCTCCAATAGAACTTCCAGTCTTGAGTGTCTGCCTCATCAGTGGCACCTTCACTGAGTGCCGGACCAAGTAAATGAGGTTCCTCACAGCTGCTAGAGACAGCTGGGTCAGCAGGTGTGTTTCTGGGCCAGCCTGTGTTCTAAGCAGCTCACACAGTGCCATGGCCAGCTTCCTTACTTGCTCAGGAGTGGCAGCCATTGGTGGAGAGGTGTCTCCCTCCACAGGATGTGCCACCAGCAGCTGCCCCACCAGCCCTGCTGCTCTCACCCGCACATGCAGGTGTGGATAGGACAGGTGGCTTTGCACATTCTCCCACAGATCATCTTTGGCATGCTCACTCCACTCTGAGTGGGACAGGAAGGCCCCAGTGAGTTTGCTGAGCACCTCCAAGAGGCTGACCAGAGTAATGTCCATCTGCTGAATGTGTGGTGAGAGTTCCATGGTGGTGTTGGCAGCATACCTGGCAGGGTGTACAAGGGACACAACCTGTGGCAGGACCACCGACAGGAGGGTCTTGGGAAGCAGTTTGACTGGGACATCTAGGAAAGCAGAGAGGGACTTGGAAGCCACCAGATAGGCCGTGTAGTCTGGTGTGGTGCCTTCAGCCTCAACCAGCAGTTTCAAACAGAGGTCAACGAGTATCTCTTTCCGTATGGACCTTTCAAACAGAGCCTTCAAGATTTTGTGAAGCAGAGCACGGTTGTCCTTGGAGTGTTCCTTGACCAGCTGCTCCGACACCTTGAACCAGAGGTTGGTCTCCACCGAGCGCGTTATCAGTTTGGCGGGGAAGTTCGACACCACTGCGTTGATCATAGTGGCTGCCGAGAACCTGCCTTCCTCCACAGGGTACGAGATGTTGTCCAGGAAGTAAAAGATGTCTGAGGTGATGCGTCGGGGTTTCATGGGGTAGGTGAGGAGATAGGTGTGATAGGTGACCCTGGCCTGCTGCAGCGGGTACTGCCTGCCACAGGTGATGCTCATCTCCTTGACTCGGGTCAGCAGCTGGTGCAGGCTGGCTGAGTCTATCTTCCTGGCCAGCACAGCCTGCAGCACAATGAAGGCCGTCTGCTGCTGCCGCGAGTCCTCCAGACTACTGGTCACATATCCCAGGAGGATCTCCAGCTCCTCCTCCGTCAGCATGTAGGACTCCACGCTGCGCACCACCACTGCCAGGCTCTTGAAGGACAGCTGCACCAGGTCGTACAGCTTCCCTCGGGCCAGCTCTGGGGAAGAATACTTGTGCAGCACCACAAACATCTGCTGACAAATCTTCTTCAGCTCCTTCTGCAGGGATGGAAGAGGGAACTTGACTAGCCAGTTAACACATTTGAGGGCCTGAATGCTGACCTCTGGGTGGTCTGAGTTGATGCACTGGGTCATGGTGGGCACATATGGGTCCAGGAGGGCCACGTGGGCTGTGTCTGAGGGGAGCAGCTGCCCCTGACGCATGAGGCTGCACAGGAGTTGCAGAGCAAACTCCACCAGAATGTGAGCTGTGGCCTTCAGTGAGGTCTTGGGGTTGATCCTTGCTCTTTTAGGCTCCGGCGCCAAGAGGTACGAGTCTGGTCTCTCAATCTTACTCTTTTGCTGTGGCTTTCCCGTTGTGTCTGTCGTCATTTCCGGCAGCTTCTCATTGAGTATTCCATACACAAACACTGATTTCTGGGTGACAGACACATTCTGGTTCTTTTCTAGGCCATTGGCAACCCTGGCCAGGCAGCGGGCCATTTTGGCCACCACGGCCCGGTCCTGCGTCTGGCCCAACACTTCCCGCAAGGGCAGCACCACTTCCCTCAGGCCCTGCGGGGACATGAACTCAGCAACAAAGTGCAGGATGTCATAGCCCCGGTCGCTGCGTGCTTCCTTCACCTTGGTGGTGATTTGTTTCACTTTCTTCTCCTCTGCCTGAATGCCAAGGATGTCCTCCTTGCACACCTCCACCAGCTGGACCATGCAGGCATCCAGGTGGTCCGGGGCCAGGCTGGGCCGCAGCTGGGTGAGCACAGCATACAGGGTGTACACCAGCACATGGGTCTGGAAGCCACGGGTGAGGATGATGCGCATGTCGTTGACCAGCCAGGGGAGGTAGCGGCCACCCAGCTCCACCATGATGCGCACCAGCATGTTGCGTGCCTCCTCCCTGATGCCCTCTGCTTTGCACTTCAGGAAGGTGATGATCTTCATGAGGACGCCATTGACATGGGCATTAAGGGCAGTCCGGGGCATCTTCTTCAGCAGCTTGATGAGGGCAAAGGCCAGGGGGATGCGCTTGATGTCCTCGTCCTCGGGGACTTTGCTGCGGTTCAGCTTGTGTTCCGTTTCTGCCCTGGTGCGGCAGCCCAGGGTTCGCTGTATCTGGGGGATGATGGAACCCACCAGGGCACAGTACACCTTCTGAGGGCGGGTGAGGGCAGGGGAAGCAGCTGAGTCCTGTTGCTTCTTATCTTCCTTGTTCAGATCATCTTCCTTCTCCTCTTCTCCATCATCCATTTTGACATCATCCTCATCACCAGCTGTTCTTTCCTCAGATACTTCCTCTCCCTTGTTTTCCTGTACAGCCTCTTGCTCTTCCCTAGCTCCAGCCTGCTGCTGCTGCTGCTGCTGCTCCTCCTCATGCAGTCCATGTTGGCCATCTCTCTTCCCTCTCGCTGGCCTGGCTGGCCTGAGCTGCCTGCACTCCTCCACCTCCTCATGGAAGGCCTCCAGGATGGCATCGATCACCTTCACTCCAAGTCGCAGGTGCTTGAGGTCCCCCTTCAACATGAGGCCAAGGTAGTGCCTCAGCAGCCTCTGATAGGGGAACCAGGGCAGACAGCCAGCCACAGCCCTAACAGTGGCCACACAGCTGGCCATTAGGTACTCATCACTCACGTATTCATCCTTGAACAGGTAGACTGAAGCCAGAGGCAACAGGTAGTCAGTGAGTGTCCCTGGTGCGAAGGTGAGGGTGCCGGCAGCCAGCCTATCCACCAGCCTGGACAGTGCCCTGGCCCGCCGGTGCCGCTGGATGTGCCGCATGTTGCTGAAGAAGTCTATGTCCTCATCTGTGGTGTCTGCCAGCTGGTGTAGGTCAGCCAGGTGAGGGTGCAGGTCAGAGCAGGTGTGCACCACGTGGCGCAGCACAGCCACCGCCTCCAGCCGCACCACCTCCCGCTCCCCACGCAGGGCGGCTCGCACCTGGGGCAGCAGGCGGTCCACCACCACCTCCTTGGCCGTGGAGCGCTGTGATTCCCGCAGGCGGGCACAGGCATCCACCAGTTGAGTGAGGCAGAGGACAGCCACATCACGCAGGGCAGCGTCCTCCTGGTGCTGCAGGACAAACATGTTGTGGTGCACCAGCAGGAGGCTCATGGGCAGGTCAAGCTGCTGCAGGTCAGCCAGGAGGAGGGTGAGGGTGCGGTACCTGGCCAGGCGACGCTCAAAGTCCACCTCCTCCACGGCTCTGGTGCTCCAGGCATTGAGGTCTGCTGCAGTGATGGCCAGCTGCTGCAGGGCAGGGTTGGTGCCAGCCAGCACGGCCAGGGCCTGACACAGATGCTCCCGCGCCTGACGGAAGCCAACCCACCCAAACAGAGAGAGCAGCGACCGCAAGTGTTGTTCAGGATCCTGCACCACCCCCAGCAAGTGGCAGCAGGCAGCCAGTAGCTGGGACACCTTCTCCTCCTTCTTGACCTGGCGCCTGGCCACCATGGGAATGATGAGGTTCAGCAGCTCACTGCTGACCTCTGTGCTGCTGACCCACCGCGTCAGGCTGCTCAGAATGTTGAGGTCACGTGCAGCCACTGCTTGGCCCTGGCCCACCTTGGCCAGGTAGGTCCCCAGGCTCTGTAGGAGGGGATCCAGGTGGGGGGTGAGGAGGGCTGTGCCATAGTTCATGTCTGCCTCACCATCACGTGAAGGCTGGCGCTCCACAGGGACCATGTGAGGGCTTGTGGGCAGTGGTTCCTCCTCTTCTGAAGTAGAGTCTGGCAGGGTGAGCAGGTCCTCCACGAGGGACAGCACAGAGGAGACTACAGTAGAGCCACACTTGGGGTGACGCAGGAGCTGCACCACGTATGGCAGGGGGGTGAGGGAGGTCTGGCCGGGGTGGTGGCGGGCCAGCAGAGGCATGTAGCGGGGGTGTTGCGCCCAGCAGCTGAAGAGTCCCAGGAGTGGGGAGGGGGAAGCGAGGCCTTCATCTGGAAGGCGAGGCAGGCTGTGCCAAACAACTGCCTCAAACACTGCCTCCAGCTCCTCTGCTGACCACTGGTACTCTGCAAACTGGCTGAAGAAAGTCACCACCTGGCGCTGGGCCAGCTGTCGCAGGTGCTTCAGGAAGGAGATGTGGCGAGGCACCATCTTGGCCCGCTGGCCTAGCAGGCTGTCTGCCACAGCGGCCACGTACAGCGTCACCTTCAGCAGGAAGGGCACACGCTCTGTCAGAAGATTTCCAATCTTGTCGACAATGTTCTGCACAGTGGTGAGGGCACTCAGCAGGCGACCCAGTGGCACTGTCTGCTGCAGGTCCAGGCCGGTGCGGGCACGGGCCACCACTGCCGACACAGAGCCTTCTAAATGAGGTGCCAGCACCTCAAAGGACAGGTCCAGAAAGGTGCCCAACTCAGCCTCCCGAGCCCCGGCCAGGAACCTCAGCACCACTGCCTTCCTGGCTGTAATCTTGCCCCGGCCGGCAGTGTTGGGCCCTGTCTTGTGGTGCATCTTGCCATACAGCAGGCGCAGCAGGCAGGGCAGCAGGGTACCTCGGTGCTCCTCCTCCACACTCTGCTCACTCCCATCGATGCTGAAGAGAGTGAGGGCGTGTTTGAAGGAGCGGTCATCCACAATTCTGTAGAGGCTCTCTCTGTAGGGAGTCAGGTGTGCATGACTGTAACTCATGATGCAGTCCAGGGCAAGCCGCTGAACGCCAGGCAGCGGGTGACTCAGCAGCTGGTGGTAGGTGCGCTCCAGGCGCTGGGCGTGCAGCACCATGCGAGGGTTGTGGAACTTGGAGAGTACAGTCAGTTGCTCACACAGGGACTTAATGGGAGCTCGCCGTGGAGGGGTGGTGGTGGTGGTAGTGGACTGGGATTTGCTGGCCTGTGTCTTCTTGAGTGGCTTGGCTTCACTGGAGGGCTGCATCTCCTGCTCTTCTGAAGGGTTGTCGGTTTGGTTATCTTCCTCAGCATCCTCAGTCTGCTCCTCTGCCTCAGCTGCCTTCTCTGAGCTCTCATCCAGCTGCTGGATGCTGAGGTCCTGTGTGGGGGCAACACTGGAGTCAACAGGGTACAGTTCCCCCTCTAGGAAGGAGAAGAACAGAGGCACCACATCCCTGTTCCGTGCCTCACACACATCAGGGAACATGGCCATCGCTCTCCACAGCAGGTTGCGGTAGTTGAGGTGGTCTGGCTTGAGCGGGATCTGTGCAAAGCCTCCATGAGATGAGAGGTGATGAAAAACATCCCCAAGGACCTCTGTTTCCAGACCCAAGTCAGTGTCAGGGTCAGCCTCCTTTCCCTGGAGCACCTGCTTGGTGAGGTGTGATGCAATGGTCAGCTGGGAGAACCACAGTGGCCAGAAGTGGTGGTCGGGGAGGCTGTGAGCAAAGCTGGAGATGGCCTTGAGGACAGGCCCCCAGATGTCCTTGAAATTGATATAGAGCTGGCCCAGGAACAGCAGCAGTGGTGCCTCCCTGAAGGTGCCACAGGTGGGCAGGTGAGGTGCCACATGCTCTGCATCCAGCAAAGAGAGGTGGCGCAAGCGGTTCTTGTACTCCCAGGGCGTGATGGCCACACACTCCGCCTTCAGCATGACCTGGAACATGCTCTCCACAGTCTCCGTGTCCTCTGGGAGTGCTGGGAGCTTGACCGGGAACAGGGAGAAGATGTGGAGCACCAGCAGTCTTACCTGTGGGTCTGGGGAGGCCAGGCAGGGGGCAAGGACAGTGTACACCTCCCTCAAGGTGTCTTCATTCATCACCTCATTGTTCTCCTTCTGGGCCACTGTGAAGTGAAGATCCATTGCCCGCAGGAAGTGGGTGTTGCCTCTGTACTGTGGCCGCCCCCTCACCACCTCCAACAGCTGGCGGGGATCAAGACATGCCAGGAAGTCTGTTCCTGACAGAATGTGTACCATGGCCTCCACCAGCACCCCGAGCAGCGCCAGTGACCTGCGGGTGGCTAGGGGGAGGTCATACTTCACGTTGAGATCCAGGACAACTGCAGCCTCTGCCTTGGCCTTCCCCTTCTTCTTCACTGGTGCTGGCTTGTCATTCTCCACAACCTTGGTGGTGCAGTCAGTGAAAGCCTCCATCAGCAGGGAGAATAACCAGGTGAGGTGAGGGGCCAGCTCCTGGTGGTCCAAAGGCTGGACATGGGCCACTACTGACAGACACAGGGCCAGTTCTTCCAGATTGGAGAGATCCTCCTCTAAGCCAGCCCTCAGTTTGCCCTCCACTAGTGCTGGAATGGAGGCCTCTGCACTGCCCTCAGCCTGGGAGAAGATCAGGGGATAGGCCTGCCAGGAGGGCAGGTCCATCCCACTCTGGCATGGAGGCTGCTTCTTCAGGATGAGGGTGGCCAATGTGGCCAAGACCTCCTGGTGCATGGCCTGACCCGCTGCACAGCTGGTGAGCCCATCCAGATAGAGGAGCACCTCAGGCAGCACTTCTGTATCAAACCTGGCCAGGTCAAAGAGGTGGCTGAGAAAGGTGATCTTGGTGTGGTGTGGCAGGGGGGAGGCCAGCAAGGTGTGGAGGGCCTGGCGGAGGATGGTATTGTGGATGTGGTGGTGGGTGGAGGTGAGGAGTACAGCCACAACACTGCACGTGATGGTGCCCAATTCTTCTGGCACCTCGCATTGTGCCACAGCCAGGCACTGTTTCAGAGCCTCTGATGGGTCAGTAATCAGAATTGCCTGCTTGTAGTCCACCCAGGCCTGCACCACCTGCATCACAGCCTGCAGGTGCTGGGCAGCAGAGGCATCACTTAGAGGGAGAAGATCAGCCACAGCACGCCACAAGACTGGCCACACCAGCTGTGCATCCTGGGCCCAGCCAGCCTGCCAGGAGGTGGCACCACTGGGGTGCTTGCTGGTGATGTGGTGGGCCACCTGCTGCACTGCGTAGGTGATGCTCTCCAGCGCCAGATCACGTGGGAGGCCACTGTCACCAAGAAGGGCAAGCAGGATGGCCAGCATGCTGCCCGCTGAGCTGTGCAACCGCTGTACCACATCAGACTTCATCACAGCTGCCACCAGGCGACCTACACCCTGTGGGGCCCCCTGCCCGCGGCCCAGCCCCTTAATGACACCCCGGAGGAATGCCTCCTGCCCCGAGGCTTTCCTCACCAGGAAGCTGAGGGTCTGGGCTGCCAGCTCATTGATGTACCAAGGCTGGGCTGGAGAGAGAAGGCTGGCATACCCCTGGTGGTGGTAGAGGCGGACCAGATCAGTGCGCAGGTACCGCTGCAGCACCACTAGCAGGGATGCCAGGCACAGGAACACTGCCTCCAGCCGCTCTGGCTCCCGAGATGCCAGCTGCCCCACCAACACTGGCAGCAGGTTGTAAAAGTGCCGTTGGTAAAACTCCTGCGGCAGGTCGTTGGCAAAGGCCACCAGCAGGTCCAGGAGAGGCTGCAGGGCCGGGGTGTCTGACAGGGCCAGGTGGCGTGCCAGGCACTCGGCCACCTGCTGCTCCTGGTGCACCAGCTGTGTCAGGTGCTGAAGGTCACCACCAAGCTCATTCTGGAAATCCTGTAGGAGGTGAGGGTCTTAGTGTCTCACAGTGGTAGAAGGGACACAAGCAGCCATGTGTGTGAGTTAACATTTTATACTTTTTTCAAAACTCAGTCAAGCTCATTCTGTTCCATCTCACAATACTTCTTCATCATGTGCTTCTTTACAATCATGTACATCACCAGCAAGAACAATTGCAAATGATAACTGGCATTTTTAGTTTGAAGCTTGATTTTTTGTACATAAATTCCCCTTTACTCTTCTGCCATGGCTGCCCCCTTGGGAAACACTCCCAGGGGGAGAAAGGCATCAGACAGACCAATAGATTTGGTCCCCTTTTATCTTCAAAAGGTTTTTACTTTTAGCTTCTTGATGAGCTACTTGTAAGTGTTATATATCATTTACTCCATTCTTCTTATGCATTTCTATATCTCTCTCTTCTTAGATTTGTATTCTACTCTAAACATGTGAATCCCAATAAACAATTTGTATCCAAGTAACAGAACTGGGAATCTATGTACATCAAATGCTACATACACAATGTTCACTTTAACAAACATCCTTCTTACTTTATTTTTTTTTGTTCTAAGAACACTTAAATGAATGGTTACTGCAACACCTCAGCCCCAGACCACACACCCACCTGGAAGGCCTGCGTTAAATTGAGCTCCCGTGCCCTCACAAGTGCCTGGTGGAGGAAAGTCGTCTCCTCGCCTTCCTCAGTCCGTGGCCGCTGCAGGAGGAACCTGCCGGCAGAGACTCTGAGCCGGCGCACCCGCTCACCAAACCCCCGGAAGGTGAAGGTGTTGGCAGTACGGTGAGCCTGCCGCTGTGGCTTCATCTTGCTGTTGTCCTTCATGTTGTGGCGCTGTTGGTTGTGGGTGGCAGTGAGTAATGGTGATGAGTACAGGTGTAATGTGTGTGGGGCACAGCCCCCTGATCAGACTAGGTAAGGTTAGGTTAGGCTAGAAATTATCCCAGTCTTCAAAATGCGGCGTCTTATCCTTAGGCTTTTTCATGAATGACCAAATTTGGTTTCCCCATCCTAAAACTCTACTTTCCCACCAAGCCCCAAGCTTGTATGAGGAATTGGGGGGATGGGAGCACGAAACTATTATAAAGAATTACCGTATATTGTTACACTTACTGCTTCACGGTAATATGTTCCATTCATTGATTATTGTGGGTGTGAAGAGTGAGTTAGTTTTATGTTTTGTTGCATCTTGCTTCGTATATCTGTTTGGAGTAGAACACTGGTATAAAACATCTGTAAATCACAAAAATCCATAATTCCAGGACGTCCAGCAGACCGACAGACCCACAGACACGCTGGCTCTGAAGGCTACACGTTGTGCTGATGTGACAGACAATGTTCTCGGCAACACTACCCTTATTGCACTATTTATCGGTGTGTTTTTAGCTTCAGCGGGTGGCACAAGCTTCTCAGTACTTACAGGGAGATTTCAGGTGTGCTCCAGGTTGGCCTCCTTCATCCCCGGAGAGGACACTTGGATATATGAGAGGAAAGTTTAGACAGGCAGCGATCTCCGTTTCCCCGCTCGCCACAAGTCTGCACGTGTCTGTTTATTGCCTCGCCCGCAGGGACCCCTACGATAAATATTTACCTGAAACTGTTGTTGTTTGTATGTTATCTGATTGTTCCTAGTAAAATTATTAGTGTCTTGATTACTTATAGACAGCAAATAAGAAAGGTGGTGTAGAAAAAATAAGTATGAAATGGCTTGGAAGTAATATATAGATATTTTTTTTATTATTTTTTTTAATATGTAAGACGGATATTGACAGGTCAACAAAATGAGGGAAGACCCGCAAAAAGTGCCACTCCTTGGATATAACAGCCAGAAAAAAGCAAAATGTTAAAATACTTCTGGAAGAAGTGCCTTGAAACCTTCCTCTTGAAGACTAGAAAAATGGCAATGTTTGGGTTATCCGCACTTGTCTGAAATACCAGGGTTGACACTCCATTCTGTCTTCCAGTAGGAGCTTGTTATACTTCTGATGGTGTGGTGTGACCTGTGTGCACATCTCGAACCTCTAAAAGGGTCTGTACTACCTAAGGAAGCTCAATTAATACTCTTAAGCTTCCGAGACGCTACACCATCACTGCCTCACACACACTGCATCCTCTGTTCAGTGAGACCAGACCAGAGAGCATCGAGAAACATTCATTTTCTGCTTTCTCATCACTAAAAATAATGTTACTACAACTGTTACCACAATTACTGCTATTGCCACAGTCCCTCTTGTCCCACCTCCTACTATTACTGTAGTTACTGCCGCTGCTGCTGCTTCCACTGCTACTAATACTACCACTACAGCCACATGCACTGCCTCTGCTACTAAATCAAGTAATTATTACTATTGTTATTATCATTATTATTATTATTATTATTATTATTATTATTATTTTATTATTATTATTATTATTGTTAGTAGTAGTAGTAGTAGTAGTAGTAGTAGTAGTAGTAGTAGTAGTAGTAGTACTGGTGGTAGTAGTAGTAGAAGTAGTAGCAGTAGTAGTAGTAGTAGTAGTAGTAGTAGTAGTAGTAGTGTTTAGATATAATGGTTCAAGTCAAGAGTGTTTCATCCGTGGCCTCAGTAACATTGTTTGTGGAGAGACGCACGCGTGTTGTGGCGACAGCTGTGTTGGTGACTGCACGGAGGTGGTAGTGGTGGTAGTAGTGGTGGTAGGTGGATAAAATGCATTGAGCATTGAAACATTGAGGAATCTCTCTCTCTCTCTCTCTCTCTCTCTCTCTCTCTCTCTCTCTCTCTCTCTCTCTCTCTCTCTCTCTCTCATACGCACAACAAGAAAATAAAACGAAGCACACACACACACACACACACACACACACACACACACACACACACACAAAAGACTAAAGGTTGCACGTATGCAATAACAATATACTCTTTATTATCACCCTTTCAGAATAATAATAAGAAAAAAGTGCAGATTAGAAGCATGACAGAAGCAACAGCAGCAGTGGCAATGGTGGTGGTGATCGTGTTGGCATCCTTTACAACAACAACACAAGCACCGACTCTGGCAGCATCAAAGAGCACCAACACCGCTTGGCCGTCAGTTCAACCATTGAGAGACAACGTGGATTATAATGATGTCAATAACTTTGGCTTGGAATTAATGCGGTTACTGGCTGTGAGGGGGAACGTTTTGATCTCCCCTCTCTCCCTGTGGTCCTCTCTGGTGCTGACGCTCTACGGGGCTGAGCTGATGACGCAACATGAGATGGAAGAAATACTGCATGTCTTGTATGTGAGAAGAGATGAACTGCTTAGGTTTTTGAACAGCGTGGAGGGAAGGTGAGAGAGAGAGAGAGAGAGAGAGAGAGAGAGAGAGAGAGAGAGAGAGAGAGAGAGAGAGAGAGAGAGAGAGAGTACCTTTTCACAGGATTGAATTAAACTCGTAATAATATTATTTTATAATTTACATTTATTATTCGTTTCTTTAAATGCATCTGATATATGTTTATAGCACGAACTACTACTACTACTACTGCTACTACTACTACTACTACTACTACTACTACTACTACTACTACTGCTACTACTACTATTACTACTATTACAGGCGGAGAAGGATGCGGGGCGAGCCTGACGTGCTGATCATGGAGCAGAAGACGAGAGTTTTCAAAGAGAACGAGTTTGTGCTCAACGCGTCCCCGGCGAAGGAACTCTGGGACAGGCTGTGCTCTGTGAACTTTACCATGGTGAGAGAGAGAGAGAGAGAGAGAGAGAGAGAGAGAGAGGAGGGGACTGGGGTTGTGTATGTGACTATATACAATACTAAATGTTTCAAGTTTCAAATTACTGTCCCGTGTTTTGAAGTGTTTTGTTTTCTCATCAGGATTATCTTTAAATGTCACAGATGATTTGTCAGGTTTGTATTTTTTTTTTTTTTCTCTTTTTAAGTTGATGAGGTAGATTTTTGTTGTCCTTTTTCCCTTTGGTCAGTTTCCCTACTACATAAAAAAAAAAAAAAAAATTAAAATTCGCATGAATCTTCTTTGGGGTACTCCAGTCAGGCTTCTCCACAGCGGATCAAACTTCAACACGCCCAGTCTTATGCATCTTCGTCAGGTCTTGTTTCATTGCATCCATAAACATTCTTAGGTCTTCCTCTCTTTCTCCTGCCGGGTAGATCCATCTCTAGCATCTTCCTCCCCTCCTCTTGACACGCCAAAGCCACCTCGGTCGCACCCATTACAAACAAGTCTTCCCTCGCTGCATCCATAAACGTTCTTGGGTCTTCCTCACTTTCTCGTGCTGGGTAGATCATTTACCAGCATCTGCCCAATCATTTATTTCACCTAATAATCTATCCTCTTTCCCTCGCGCAGCCTGAAGAAGCCGAAAGGAGAATAGATAAATTTGTACAGGAGACCACGTATAACCTGATACCCTCCTTGGTGAACGCCAACCAGCTGCGAGGCACTCTGATGGCCATGGAGACAGCGTCCTGCTTCAAGTCTGACTGGCGATTCAACTGTAGGAGTGTCTGCCGCTCCGCCTTCTACCCGCTGCCTTACTCTCAGCCCATCAACATGACCATGATGTGGGTGAGGCAACTCCTGCCTGTGGGTGAGTGAAGGTTCCTCGGGTGTTTGGCCAGCAGGTGGGCTGTATGTGTCGCTATAGTGTCTCTTTTGATAATGTTACAGTGTGGATTTTATAAACAGAATGGGATTTATTAGAGGCATAATAGACGTACAACAGAAGACCATAAACATATTTCTGGATGGGTTTATGAATGGAAATACGTCATCAAGCACCGTACATGTATTTTATTTATTTATTAATGCGTAAGAGTGGTTCTGGCCTAGGGCAAGAAAATGCTGAAAAAAAAGCCTCTTGTTACAATGCCTATTTTATATACAAGGAAATTCATCAGAAACATGATGTAAAATAGGAAGACTGAACAAATTTATAGGCTGGGATAACGTACATGTACTTTTTTTATTTCATTTATTTATTTGTTTATTTATTTGTAAGAAGGATTCTGGTCAAGGCAACAAAGAGACTGAAAAAAAAAAAAAAACGTTCGCTATTGTTGCAGGAATGGATGCACAACTTCAGGCTACGGTGGTGCGTATGCCTTTCTACTCCTGGATGTCCTTGTACCTCATCCTGCCGCTGTACACGGGGGAGGGCGCCTTCCAAGAGACACTGGAAGCCCTGGACAGCTGGACCCTGATGCACGCCCTTAAGAACCTCGGCTGTTACAGGATCGAGGTGCACGTGCCGAGGTTCAAAATGGAAGGGGATTACGGCAATGACTTGATACCGGTAATGGTGGTGGTGGTGGTAGTGGTAGTGGTGGTGGTGGTGGTAGGAGGAGGAGGAGGAGGAGGAAGAGTATTGTTGTTGACGTTGTTGTTGTTGTTGTTGTTGTTGTTAGCAGTAGCAGTAGTAGTAGTAATAGTAGTAGTAGTAGTAGTAGTAGTAGTAGTAGTAGTAGTAGTAGTAGTAGTAGTAGTAGTAGTAGTAGTAGTAGTAGATGTAGTAGTAATATAGTGTGTGTGTGTGTGTGTGTGTGTGTGTGTGTGTGTGTTTGTGATATTCATTATTTTTGCATTCATTTACTTATTTATGAGAGAGAGAGCAAGCGAGAGAGAGAGAGAGAGAGAGAGAGAGAGAGAGAGAGAGAGAGAGAGAGAGAGAGAGAGAGAGAGAGAGAGAGAGAGAGAGAGAAAAACTTTTCTTTTTCTTTAAAGATTTCTCTCAGGTTACTTATCTCCTTTTGCATATTCTCTCTCGTCTTCCAAAGTCATTACATTATCCCCTATGAATATCTTTCAAACTCAAAACAGTAACCGTCCCACAATTCCACACAATTACCCTCCTTTCTCTCCCCCCAACAGTGTCTGCGTGAACTCGGCTCAAAATTTATGTTCGATGCTAAAAAGGCAGACTTCTCTTACTTCGCGGACAGCATGTACGCCACCAACCTCAACCACAGAGTCTTTGTTGACATCAGCGAGGGCCCGACTGCTGCTGGGATGGCCTCGAACGTGCAACTCAAGTCATCCTTCTCTAGCGAAACCCCACAAACGGAGACATCATGCGCATCCTCACACATAACCGCGAAAGTTGAGATCAATATGCCGCTCAAGAAAGGTAATAGGAATGCATGCAGGAGAGGCAGGAATAGTAATGGTAGTAGTGGTAATAGTAGTAAGGCTCAGTGGATAAGGGAAAATGATAGATATTGTAATCTGTGCCTGAAGTTTAACCGACCGTTCGTGTTTCTGTTGGTGGATGATGTGGATGATATCATATGGCAGGTCGGAGTGTTTAAATCTCCACTGAATTAGCCATCATGGAGCCCCAGAGAGAGAGAGAGAGAGAGCAAAGAGACTGCATGATTTTTGTCTATAGTCAATGAAGTATAAGAAAATACAATAAAATATGTCTTACACCCATTTTCACTGAGTATTATTATTATTATTATTATTATTATTATTATTATTATTATTATTAGCAGTAGTAGTAGTAGTAGTAGCGGCAATATGGATGCATGTGACGTAATGGGTTGGGTGTTGGGTGGCAGTGTTTCAATATTCATGGTAGTGTGAGCGAATGTACTGTATGTGTGTGCTGGGTGAGTCGGTGGGCGTATGTGATGTCATGGGTGTGCTAGGTGGGCGTGCGTGACAATAAAGGGTGTGTTCTGAACATGGGTGGGCGTGTGTTGTCGGGTTGGTGTTTGTTAGGTACAAGTGTGTTGGGTATTAGCGAAAGAACTGTTATTGTTATTGTTTCTATTACTATTCTTTAAGTAAATAGGGATCCGACTAAGGACAAAAAAAAAAAAGGGAAAGAAAAGGCCCCTGAAGACGCCCGTGACTCAAGACGAGAGCACGATAGCAAATCCAAGGTCACATTGTGAAGTGTCTGTCTTCCTTTGTCTTGCTTGTGTTTGGTGACGAGACGCAGTGGCCGTGAAGGAGTGGCTCAGTGGCAGTGATGAAACTTAAATATTTTTTTTACCTGTCTTTGCTTGGCGTTTGGTGGCTATTGGCCAAGAGGGAGAGAGAGAGAGAGAGAGAGAGAGAGAATCACGACTGAAGTATAAATAAATCAACATAAACAAATTAGTAAATAAAAAAAAAACACGAATTATTAGTATAAGTAATATCTAAAATAACATAAAAAGAAACTAAAAAAAAAAAAAAAAAGTCTTCAGAGAGAGAGAGAGAGAGAGAGAGAGAGAGAGAGAGAGAGAGAGAGAGGGATGCCTAAATACACACGTAAACCCGCGGCGCTTTGCCAAGATGCCAAATTCCACCTCTCAGCCGTTCAGTTTGGTTTAGTGACTTTGCTTCACCTCGCTCAGGACACCGCCACTGGTCGCCACAGTTACCTGCCCCGGGTGTTGTGACCAGTGCACCTGTACTCACCGCCCGGCCTGGCTGCGCGGAAGGCGAGGGGGACGGGGGAGAGAGAGAGAGGGAGAGAGGAAAACAGAATGAGGGAGGGAGGAAGAGCGGAAGAGACAGACCAGGGAGGGAGGGAGGAAAACAAAAAGGGAACGAGCGAGGGAGGGAGGCAGAGAGGGAGAGAGGAAGACAAAGAGGGAGAGAGGTAGATAGAAAGAAAGAGAAAAAGAGAGGGAAGAAAGGAGGAAGACAGGGAGGAGGAGGGTGGGAGTAGTATAGAAAGAGAGGGAGAGAAGGAGGGAGTTAGGGAGGGACGCTGCTGATGAAGACTTGGTGTTAAAATAGATATACATATTTGGCTCCATAGTTTTTTTTTTTTTTTACATATTTCCAGATTTAAAAAGAAATTAGTGTAGTTAGATCGAATAGGACGAAAATTTTAAACCTAACACCAGGCAACTGTTAGAGAGACGGACGGACAGGAACTGAATGGAAGTGTGTGAGACAGACAGAGGGGCGTTCCTGAGAGTGACGGGGAGAACGGTCCGCAGTGACAGGTGTTGACAGTAATTAGCGGGACGGGGTGGCATGGAGGTATGTTTACGAGATTCTGTGAACGGTTAGAACAAAATAAGCCGTCAGCAGGAGATTTAAAGAAGGAATGAATAGATTTATGGATGGTGATGATAGGTGGAAATAAGTAAGCATGTTTTTTTTGTTTATATATTTATTTAGTTAGTTAGTTTTACAGGGACTACCACGTGTAGGCCTGATCGTTTTCCTGCAGTGTCCCTTATTTTCTTGCGTTATCATGTTTATTTTCACGTTAACAATCATGACGAAGCTTAATTTATTTTATCTACAGCATGTACTAAATAAACATCCACCTCCTACATTCTGAAACGTTCCGGCGTCTCATCTCATCCACTCTGAACAGACTCAAGTGGAAGTTACTGTGGTTTTCAAGTGTGCATTCATGATTCTAGTGATAGTTAAACGAAGATCCTGCAACATTAACAGGAGAAACACACACACACACACACACACATACACACACCCAAAAGAACTTGACTAATCATCTCTGTCAGTGCCCTTTGAAAATAATCCTGATGAGAGAACGAAGCGCTTCAGATTAAAGATTTCAAAGCTCCGGGATAAAGAGGTCTCTCGTTCCTCTCTTTCTACGTCTTAGCTCATCATAGGAAACACAAAGAGAAGGTTGCCAGTCAAATATAATTGCACTAGGGAGAAACTGGTCCTCTCTCTCTCTCTCTCTCTCTCTCTCTCTTAGCTCATCAATGGAAACACAGAGAAGAAGGTTGTCAGTTTAATATATTTGCATTAGGAAGAAACCAAACTAAGCTTCCCTCTCGCTGTTACCTTTAATCTCATCACAGGAAACAAACATCCACA
>NC_087161.1:2020000-2022500 GCF_035594125.1 Scylla paramamosain
GAAACAAGGAGAGAGGTGAGAGGGGAAGAAGGGGAGGTGGAAGGCAGGGGGAGGTGGAAGGCAACGGGAGGTGGAAGGATAAGTAAGTTTGTTGGTTATTCACAGGAGAAACCTCGTCTGGATTGCGGGTCAAGATTTCTTTCCAGGAATAGAACTAGTGGCCAGTAAACTTCGGGCTGGGTGGGGTGAGGGGCAGATGGGCAGGTGGGTAGGTGGGGGGTGGAGGGAGGGAGGGAAGGAAGGAAAGAAGGGAAGAAGGAGGAAGGGATGGAATGAGGGAAGAGGAAGAAAGGAAGAAAGGAAAGGAATGGGAGAAAAGGAGGATGGAAGGAAATGGGAGGAAGGAAGGAAATGAGAGGAGGGGAAAAGAGGATGAAAGGGAGAAGAGGAGAAGAGAAAAAAGAAGGAAGGATGGAAAGAAGGGAAGAAGGAAGGGATGGAAAGAGGGAAGAGGAAGAAAGGAAGAAGGAAAATAATGGGAGAAAAGGAGGATGGAAATAAATGGGAGGAGGGAAGGAAAGGAGAGGGGAAAAAGAGGAGGAAAGGAGGAAGAGAAGGGAAAAAAGAGGAGAAAAGAAGGAAAGGAAGGAAAAGAGAGACGGTCAAGAAAGAGAGAAAAAATAACAAAGAGAGGAAAGAAAGAAACTGAAGAAAGGAAAAAAGGAGAAAGAAGATAAGAAAGGAGACGAAAGAAGGAAGGGAAGAAAGAAAAGGGAAGAAGAAATGGAAGAAAAAAAGGATGGAAGGAAACGAGAGAAAGTCGAGAGAGAAAAATTAAATTAAGCAAAATTTTCTAATAATAATTAAGAAAGTGTTGTGGATTTTCTTTTTTTCTTCTTTTTTTTTTTTTGTTTCATGTTTAGAGCAAATTTCTTTTTTCTTTTGGTCTCGAGGCAAAAATGTACCTTTCTCTAGTTACACCTTTGTAATTTAACAGGCAATTAGAGTCTCGTGTACCATTACCATCATTAAAATCTTCCTCCATCTTCTCTTTCTCGTCTTCCTCCTTCTCATCATCATCAGCATCTTCCTCTTCCTCCTCCTTCTCGTCATCTTAATTAAAATCTTCCTTTTCTTCCTCGATTCTCAACCTCTTTCTTCTCCTCATCTTCCTCCTCTTTCTCGTCATCATTATCAACATCTTTTCTTCTTCCTCATTCTCATTCTCCTCCTCCCTTTCATCTTCCTCCTCCTCTTCCTCATCATCATCTTCCTTCTTCTTCTCGTCCTCATCATTATCAACATCCTCTTTCTCCTCCTAATCAACATCATCTTCCTTCTTATCATCATCTTCTTCCTCCTCCTTCTCCTCATCATCCTCATCATCATCATCAGCTTCACCATCAGCACGACTTCACAACATCACAAAACCGACGAAGCCTCACCATCCTTTCCTACTTATCACTATCAGCTGTTGGAGCCAATGCAGGGAGGCTGGGGGCTGACTGGGGGGAGGGGTCATCTTACTTATCTTGATCATCTTCTTGGCCTTTACTCATGCCTGGCTGGTGGGGTCGGTCAATCTTGTGTGTCGTCACCAGTAACTTCTATCCAGTGCATCCTCTCTCTCTCTCTCTCTCTCTCTCTCTCTCTCTCTCTCTCTCTCTCTCTCTCTCTCTCTCTCTCTCTCTCTCTCTCTCTCTCTCTCTCTCTCTTGGCTCGTGCTTTTCTGGATTCCATCTCCTTATTTAATCCTTTGTCTTCCTCTATGTAGTTCTTCTCCTCTCCTCCTGTGATAGCTCTTCTCTTGTGATTGTTCGTGTTTTTTTTTATTTTTCTATTTATTTGTCATGTGGCAGTAGAAATTTATTTTACAACCTTTTCTTGATTTTTTGGGGAGTTGTTTTAATATGGAGAGTTCTAGTCACAAAAATTTTCACTTTGTATATTTATTTATCTATCTATCTATCTATCTACCTATAGCATCTATCTAGCCATCTATCTATCTATTTATCTATCTATCTATCTACCTATATATCTATCTATCTATCACTTAGCTCCTCCACGTCACCTTCACAGGGCCATTCTCTTCCATCCTGGCCACTCGTGCACACCAGTGACTGACTTGGGGGTGCCTTGGAGGGAAGCACAGCAGATGTAACTCCTCTACACACGCTTCTTTATCACAAGGTGGCGCTCATTTCACCATACTAAAGACCCGTACTCTCAAACACTACAGGGTCACATTACGACTGCTTTTAACGTGCTGTACGAGAGGTTATTAAAGTTTTCAAGAGTGTTTTTTCATGATGCTACTAATAGTTAACAGGTATTCAGCATCAGTGGCAAAAACACCCTTGAAAAATCTATATGAATCGTGGAGCAAGAACTGAGAGCTTCTGAATACAGGTAAAATTCTCTCATGCTAATTCAATATGCTAATCTTACGTGTTAACCTATTCACGTTTGTTTCCCCCTCACTGTTCCTTCTCTCAGGTAGCGTCGCACCCGCCAACCTCACCTGTGGGTTAATTAAGGTTCTCTTGCTTTCTCACCTGCA
>NC_087161.1:2027500-2037500 GCF_035594125.1 Scylla paramamosain
GAAAGAGAGAAAGAGAAAGAGAAGACAGAAAACATAAGGAAACACAAGATAAGAAATATCACGAAACTTGTTTGTAGCGAGATGATCTAGTGACGAAGGAGGGAAGGAGGGAGGGAAGGAAGGAGGGATGGAGTGCAGTGTTATGTAGGAGGGAGATGAAAGAGCGAGGCAGGGAGATGGTCTGGCAAGATAAGGTGAACTGACAAGAGTGACTGGGATGCTAATGAAAAGACTGGCTGACTGGTGTACTACGCAGTGTGTGTGTGTGTGTGTGTGTGTGTGCGTGTGTGAGGAGTTATTGGAGTCAGAGTGCGCGTAAAGAAAGTTAGTGTGATGTAATGCTGAGTGTGTGTGTTGTGGCGTGTTGGAAAGTAGTAAGTTTGGTGTATTATTGTGAAGGAAGCAAGTGTGGGGTGACAGTAAGTGTGTATGAGGTATTAGTGTGAGTGCAGCGTGTTTGGAAAGTGGTAATTTTTTAGGGTATAAGTGTGAGAGATGCTTGTGGTAAGTGTGAGGTACCAATAAGAGTGTAGCGTGTTTGAAACGAGTAATTCTGAGGTATGACTGTGTGTCGTGATGCTTGTGGTAAGTGTGAGGTACCAATAAGAGTGTAGCGTGTTTGAAAGGAGTAATTCTGAGGTATGACTGCGTGTCGTGATGCTTGTGGTAAGTGTGAGGTGCCAGTAAGAGTGGTTTGCTAGTGTTGGATGCAAAAAAAACACAAATCTTGATCTTGTTATACTTTTTTTTTTTCTAAGATGATTGATGGAAACAGGAAGGTAAGTACAGTTCATGCTGGGACTGTCATGTGTAGATGGCGTCTTGCAGCTTCCCTTATATTCTTACCATGCTCTCTTTAAACACTGTGGTCCTTGGAATGCTGTACCACGGTTGATCTTGGTGTGGTGGTGATGATGATGATGATGATGGAGTGAGGCACTGCACTTTATCACTACACAGGATGATAATGGTGGTCGTGGGGAGGGCAACGCTGCAGGCAAGGTGTATAATAAGTGTCTCTCTTCTGTGCCACAGGAGAATGGCGTCTCGTGGGTCTGTGCTGCTGCTGGTGCTGGCCACTTTTCTGGTAAGTGGCTCTTTGCTTCTGGAGGCTCTGAATGACTACTAAAAGGGGAATTGTGGGGTGAATGTTGTAACTGTGGTTATCTACTTCTGGCGAGATGGTGTGGAGGTTGTGAATGACAAAAAGGAGGACTTCAGACTTAGTGTCATAGCAAGGAGATGGTTTAGCTGTGTGTTATGAGCAGTTCAATACTAAGGTTCATATTTTCAAACGTTTCAGTGGTTCATCTCGGTTCATTGGTCTCTGTTGGATGTTGCAGGGGTTTCCAATGAGGTTTATATGATGCTAGTAATAATTTAACAAGAATTCCGCATGAAATTCTGACTTATCACCCCCCGGACCTTTGAAAATGGGAATCTAAGAAAACGTGCTTCATTTCAAACTTTTACGGGGAGACTTAAAAAAAAATCATTATTGACCGACGAGTATGTACAAACCTAACAATTTAACCTAGCAAACTAATCTTATTTAACGTAACTTAACCTAACAGAATACTGTGGTCGTGTTTATCATCCCCCTTACTAGCTTCCCTTCCCCCCGTTCCTTCCCCAGGGCGATGTAAGGGGCCACGGACGCATGATGGAACCGCCCGCCCGCAACGCTATGTGGAGGTTTGGCTTTCCGAACCCCGTGAACTACAACGACAATGAACTGTACTGCGGTGGTTTCGCGAGTGAGTCTCCGTGGGGATTGAAACTTGAGAGGGGGTAAAGGTAGTGATGAAATACGAGGGAAAGAGAATAAATGGGAAATAGATGGTGAATGAAGGGAAGGGTGGGATGAGGGGCAGTAGATATGATGTGTAGCTGTTCTTGAGGGTGCGTGTTTGTGTGTGTAGTTAAAGTGAACTGTGTAATGTAAATAGGTGTGGGGATAGTGAACAGGGAAATCTTTGTGGATGGTGGCATCTTTTTATCAATCGACTGTCATTTTTTGTCATTATATGTGAACGTGTAAAGCGATTTGTTACGTCAGTGATGGTGATAAAAGATGTCTTTCTTCTCCTTCTTCTTCTTCTTCTTCCCTCCTCCTCCTCCTCCTCCTCCTCCTCCTGATATCAGTTTTTCCATACTGCATGGTACTTTTCCCAACTATTTCCATGTCAGCGAAAGCTGGAGGGAGTGGTGAGTGGGGAGGAGCCTTCTGCTATGCTGTCCTGTCTCTCTTCCCTGTAGTTAGTTAGAAGTAGTTACCAAACAGCCTTGCAAGGACCAAAAGGTCTGTTGCTGTTTGGCTTTCCTTTGTATTCCTTTGTATTCTTGATTTTGTTCCTGTTCTTGTTATTCTCGTCCTTCTTGTTTTTTCTCTTTCTTCTCTTTCTCCTAATCCTGCAACACCATCATCTCTATCCACTCCCCCACCACCACCTCCTTCTGTCTTACCACCACCACCACCACCCGCAGTCCACTACGGGAAGAACAATGGCAAGTGTGGCGTGTGTGGGGACGACTACCGTGACAAGGTGCCGAGGGACCACGAGGCGGGCGGCACGTATGGCAACGGCATCGTCACTAAGCGTTACATATCTGGCCAGGTGAGGGACGGGGCGGGAGGGGGAGACAGTGAGCATTGTTCTGGTTGACTTGGTTAATAGATGTGCATAGATAGATGGAGAGAGAGGTAGATGAATAAACAGTAGACCTTCTTAGCTGGGTGACGTGAGGGGAAGGGAGATAATGGGGGAGATAATAAGGGAGATAATTAATACGTGTTATGTGTTTCCATGGTCGATACACGTAGCCAGTAGCCAGTAGTAGATAGGTAGATAGGTAGATACATATATACATACATAAGTAGATAGATAGGTTTTTTTTTACTTGGTTAATATACTTTGTTTGTTTGTTTGTTTGTTTGTTTGTTTCTCGTATAGCCAGCGATAGGTAATGGATTTTTTTTCTCTCAATGGGTCTTTTTTTTTTTTGCAAACGGTAGAACTTATTTTTCTTCCTTTTCTTGTTGCCCTAGGTCAGTGTCCCTCTTATATGAAAAAAAAAAAAAATGGTAGGTAGCTGGATGAGAGGTCGATATAGATAGATAGATAGATAGATAGACATAGATAAATAGATAGATAGTAAATAAAGTACTTCATTTTCTCTCTTGTGACCTTTCTTGACCTCGCTTGACCTTACCCCCAGGTGATCGACATTGAGGCTGAACTGACCACCAACCACTGGGGTTACATGGAGATCAAGTTATGCCCACACAATGACCCGTCCATGGAGGTCACCCAGGAGTGCCTTGACCAGTAGGTAGCTTGGGAAGGCTGGGCAGGGGGAGGGCAGAGAGGTGAAGGGAGGGGAGGAAGGGGAGAGGAGTGGATAAAGAAAGGTACTGAACGGGTTGGTGAGGAGCTGGAAAAGGAAAGAAAGGGAAGAGAAGGTAAGGGAGGGAAAGGAATGAGAAGGAAGGGGGAGGAAAGGGAAGGGTAGGGGGAGAATTGGAGTTGTGTAATAAATGGGAGGTTGGTGAGGGAGTGTAATGGGGAAGGGGAGTGGACTGTGAGAGAGGGGAAGGGAAGGGAAGGGAAAGAAAGGGAAGGGAAATAGTCGAGAAGGGGGAAAGACTAGTAATGAAACATGAGGGAAAGAGAGGTAGATAGTGAATGAAAAGGGAAGGGAAGAAGACAGTGAAGGGAACGGGAAGGAAAAAGGATGATAAAGAGAAAGATAAATCATTCTCTCTCTCTCTCTCTCTCTCTCTCTCTCTCTCTCTCTCTCTCTCTCTCTCTCTCTCTCTCTCTCTCTCTCTCTCTCTCTCAATACCCCTTTCCGCGGCACCCATTCACACCGCTCCTCTTCTGCGCCTCCATCAGGTACGCGTTGCCCATTGAGGGGACCACGGAGACGCGCTTCGTGATCCCCCAAGAGAGCTCGAAGACGGAGACCTTCAGGTGGCGCGTCAAGCTGCCGGACGGGGTCACCTGCACCAACTGTGTCGTGCAGTGGAAGTACTTTGCAGGTGAGGAGGTGGGGCTGCAGAAGGAGCGGTAGAAGGAGTAAGAGAAATAGATGAAGGAGAAATAGAAAGATAAATAAAAGGAGGAATAGAATAAGGAGGAAGAATAATAGAATTAGTAAGAGGCGGAGGAGAAAAGAAGAAACAGAAGATGAAATAGGAAGAGGAACATGAAGAAGAGCTATCTATCTGCGTATGTATCAGACCGGCAATCCCCCAAGGGGCGGTCCAGACATAGCACCACACACACACACACACACACACACACACACACACACACACACACATCATCCACACTCTTAGCCGCGTCCGCCCCTGGTGGAAGAAGAGGAAGAGGACAAAATATCCACGTAGTTTAATTTACCAGAATGAAACGAACAGTTAAGATTCTGTAACAGTACTTCTATTTTCCCTCTGTAATTTTAAACCACTCACCTCCCTCCCCAACACGCCCCAGCGCTCCTATCACTCCTTCCCTTCTTCATTCCCTCCAACACTCTCCGTTTCTTCTTTGTGGTGCTCCCGTCACGTCACCACAGTGGACAACCTTCTCCAACTCACTTTCTCTTCTGCGCCTTCCTCAGCTACACCCTTTACAAACACATCTTTCACCCCATCCAGCACTCCTCTCCCACTCTACAACACTAAGGACTCTTACACGTACCCAGCCTCCTCACCTTCACCTCCATCTTCAGGCAACACGTGGGGCCTCTCCTCGAATGGCAGCGGGGCGGTGGGCTACGGACCGCAGGAGACATTCATCAACTGCGCAGACGTGACCATCAACACCAACATCCCCACTGGCGTGTTCCCCGCTGACGCCTTCGTGGACAACCCGTGGCAGCTGTTCTTCAGGGGCAGCTACCCTGGGGTGAACTCGAAGAAGACTAAGCCTGGACCCGGTGGCCTCACCCCGCTTGTCGTCAGGTGAGGGGCGTGAAGGAACTCAAGAAGGAATGAACTACAGTAGACTTGTTGTCCCTTACGAGGTTGTTTTTAATAAGCTGTACTGTTCATTCTTTTGCCTCTTATTCTTTGGGGACTGGCACCTCAGTGGGCTTTTTTTAATATGCATTTTGTTGTCCTTAGCCAGTGCCCCTCTTGCATAAATAACGAAAAGATCTTAAGGAACGGATGCTAGATGGGTGGTAAAGGAGGAGGTGGAGGAGGAGGATGGAACGGCGCACTATGTTCAGTAAGCTTCAATATTTAATGTTAAGTAATAGATGTGGGAAGGTAATGGAGGAGTTGGTATGAGGAGGAAGAGGAGATGGAATCGTGCACAGTACTTTCATTTCTGGAATTTTTTTTCTATTTTTTTCTATTCTTTCCACCTTACTACTTTTACTACTTCTACTGTAATGTACTACTACCATTCTTCTTACTTTTACTACCACTAACCTCTGCGTGGTGGTGTTGCAGGAGCCAGCTGTGCATTCCCGTGGGCCACATGCGGCGCTTGGAGCACATGGCGGATTGGTGCATGAGAAACTGCCTCATGTATCCACCCAACTGCGACCGCGCCTACTGCAAGTGTGTGTAAGTATTTCCTGCCTGCCGCGGCTGGCTGAAGAGCTACGTCCTCCATTACGCAACACTAATGGAATGTAAGGTGATATATATATATATATATATATATAGAGAGAGAGAGAGAGAGAGAGAGAGAGAGAGAGAGAGAGAGAGAGAGAGAGAGAGAGAGAGAGAGAGAGCGTTTGGAAGGTTGGGGGGGGGAAAGGGGCGGAAGAAGACAAGTGAGGAGAGGAATTTTAGTGAAAGAAAAAATTCGCTCTTTGTTTACAAACACTTTTACATGGTCCGCTTCGTCCCTATATTTGGCTAATCTTTTAACCAAGTCTTCAGCCATGTTGTTGTGGACAGCAGTGGATGGATATGTTAATCATCACGGATTTGTTTGTAAACTTTGGGTTCTGAGCATGCGCCATTCGCGGGCGGACAGCGAGGTATAAGATGCCAGCTAGGAACACAATATGCTGCCCACAGCAACATTGCTGAAGGCTTGGTTAGAAGATAAAGGTATGAAATAGACCCTAAAATGTGTTCACAGCAGCAGGGTTTTGCTTGTAAACAAAGAGCGGATAACAGCGAGCACCACACCTGAAGAACAAGGGACAGCCAGGAACACGGCACTGGGTCTAGCAGGACGCGAGGACAACACCATGAGGCACTCCACGGCTATTTGTGCCTTGGTTCATGTTTCGATGTCATCACGCTATCTTCACCACCTTCACTCTATCACCACCACGACCACAACCACCCTATCACCACCACCATCACGCCATCACCATCGTCACCATCACCACCACCACCGCTAGCCCTCCTCCTCTTCTTCTCCCTCCACAGGTACGAGTGCGAGGCTGTGGGTGACTTCAAGAAGCAGAAGTATGCGGACCGTTACTGCCACCAGGAATGTCTCAAGTACCCGTCCAACTGCTCCGAGACGCTGTGCCACTGCTTCTGAATCTGAAATGAACCGCTCTCTGAACCTTGTGAACCACCACCACTGCACCACCGCACTGCCACCACACCGTCACGCCACCAGTTATTCAGTCACCCAGCCAGTCTCTAATCTTACAGTTACTGCTGCTGAACCAGAAATGAACCGCTATCCGAATCTTAGAACCACTGCAACCGCACAACCAAATATTTTACAGTTAATATCATAAATCTTTGTTTACGTGATTTTCTTTTTCTTTTTTTCTTTTTTTTTTTTTGAAGAGCAGAGCGCCATTACTTTTCTTATTATTATTACTTTTTAATCTTTTTATTTATACGACTTGCTTTTTGTTGGATTACGAAGTGGTTTGATTCGCTGAGGCTTGGTGTAGATCCGTCAGCTGCTTCCTGTGTGTGTGTGTGTGTGCGTGTGTGTGTGTGCTTGTTGAGGAGCAGATCTTGTTAACAATGAGAGTAAGTTATGCTTTTATTGTTATATTATCTTTTTTTTTTATATATAAATTATTACGTGTTTTGTTTTTAGTGTGGCTGTCTGACTAGCAGGCTGGCTGGTTGGCCGATTGGTTGATTGACTGATTGACTGGTTAGTTGACTGGTTGACTGGCTAGTTGACTGAATGGATGGCTGGTTGGCTGACTGACTGGCTGGATGGCTGGCTGGATGGCTGACTGGATGGCTGGCTGGATGGCTGGCTGACTGAGAGATGGATTGACTGACTGGCTGGATGGCTGGATGGCTGAATGGATGGCTGGCTGGCTGGGGAAGGTGTTTGCAAGGTGAATGAACGGGGAAGGTGTTAAGTGTTGTGTGTGTGTATGTGTGTGTGTGTGTGTGTGTGTGTGTGTTGTTTGCATTGATTTTTTGTTTTTAATTCTTTAGTTGTTTAGTTTGTTTGTTGTTAAGTTGTAGATTTTAGTGGTTTGTTTATTACTTTGTTTGCTTTTGTTTGTTTTTATTCGATTGTTCCTGCATTGCATTTGTTTTATTTGGTATTTATTTACTTATTTATTTATTTATCTGCCCATCTATCTACCTATCTATTTATCTCTTATTAGTGTCTGTTATGCAGGTGGCAGATTGATGACTTCAATATACACCACCTGCATGTGTGTATGTGTATTTATTTCCTCGAGTGTGTGTGTGTGTGTGTGTGTGTGTGTGTGTGTGTGTGCTAAGGTAATAACTCAAACGCCATCACTTTTCCGATAAAAATATTTCATTAGAACACCAAACTGATGATGAATGATAATACAACATTACATACGTACATACACAAGTGCAACAAAGGATTGTCTTCTCAGCTCACAAAAATAGCATCTTTCCACAGCAACGCTACATAAGCGCGGTCACGGGATCTGAAGGCTGCACCATCGTACTCTGGCAATTTATTTCAATTTTACGTACGTTCTGTTAATCTGTCATGGCCAGGACGGCGTCTCTTAATTAAACGACTTTGGTTTTGGCATTTGGTCACCGTTACCCAGAATGGATGCCCTTCCTAACCTCGGACCATGGCCAGGATTCGAACCCCTGCGGTTAATGATCCTTCGGCCCCCAAGCACGCGCGATACCACTGCACCACGGCGGTTGCAGATAAAATCAAATACTCTGGCAGCCTACCCGTCAACACTGTGTTCTAGCCCGTGCATGTGGTAATCTTTAGGAACACTTACCACTCTTAATAGTAGTACATACAAGCAACAATAGCGAATACCACTAAATATAGTCAATTATACGTTTTTACATATAACTAGCAGTGATATCTATATAAGTTTTCCTAAAGCGTTTTGCAGGCATGGATTCAGACGCAGTGTTGATGGGGAGGCTGGCAGAGTGCGATAATGCAACTTTTAGTCCCTCAGTGAGTACATAACACGAATGCCACTATAGTAACCAGGTGACGCTTGCAGGTACATATAGTATTATCCTCATCTACCAGACACTTACCGCCAAGTTAGTGTGAACAGCCAGCCTTGCGGTGCGTCGCGGCCAGTGTGATAAGTGTACAGTATAATTTTCAGGTCAGTATTCGCAAACACTTCAGCCTCTCACAAGAACTCTTTCCAAAAGCCACAGAGATGATTGAATGGGTTCCCCTGAGTATTTTTCTTTCTTATTGATGATGAAGAATCCTTGTCAGACTATCACTAGGATCATGAAAACGCCTCCGAGAATCCTAGTAATGTCCACTAGAGCCTGTTAAAGCTGGTGGAGATGAAGGCGCCGAAAGGTTTGAGAATGTGATCCCACGCACGTACTCAGAAACGCATTAGACTCTCACAAGAACTATTTTCAATGGCCACAGAGAACGTTAGCCAGGTTTCAGTGAGTGTTTATCCCATTGGAAATGCGGAATTCTTGTTAAACTTCTTCAGTGACATTCAATTGCCCACTTCTTCTACACTGAACATCATCAGTCACCAGTTTTTCTCACCATCTTCTGCTGCTAACTTAGTAAAGGGGCCTCATCCAACCGTGTATGGAGTACACCTCACATATATGGGGGCTCCACTCATATTGCTCTTATAGACAGGATGGAATCAAAAGCATTTCGTCTTATTAACGCCTCTCTTCTAACTGATTGTCTTCAGCCTCTCTCTCTTCCTTTCATCAACTCCTCTCCTTTAACTGATTGTCTTCAGCCTCTCTCTCTTCCTCTCATCAACTCCTCTCCTCTAACTGACTGTCTTCAGCCTCTCTCTCTTCCTCTCATCAACTCTCCTCTAACTGGCTGTCTTCAGCCCTTCACCCTCTCTCTTCCCTCATCAACTCATCTCTAACTGACTGTCTTCAGCTTCTCTCTCATCGCCGCAATATTCTATCTCTTGTTATCTTCTACCGGTATTTTTACGCTAACTGCTCTTCTCATCTTGTTAACTGCTTGCCTGCTCTCCTCCCGCGTCCTCCCTGCACAAGCCTTTGTATTTTATCTCACCCCTATTCTGTCCACCTCTTTAATGCATGAATAAATCAGTATTCACAATCTTTCATTCCTTTTTCTGGTAAACTCTGGAACTCCGTGCCTGTTGCTATGTTTTCTTCCTTCCTCTGACTTGGACTCTCTCAAGAGGGAGGTCTCAAGACACTTATCCTCCAATTTTAGATGATCCATTTGGCTCTTTAGTACTCAGATCCCAGTGAGACTTTTTTTCTTCATTTTCCTTGCCCCTGGCCAGTGACCCACTTACATGCAAAGGATGCTTGTTAAATCACACGAACACCCTGGAACACCTCAATTAGCCTCCACTGAATGCCTGATATGAAGGCGCCGCCAAGTGAGACACAGACACGTTTGCCAACACAGACCCGGCGTGGGCTGAGCGGTGCGGGGCGCTAGAACTCATCGTCGTCAGTGGGGGTAAGGTCAAGGGGCAGCGTGAGGTCCATGCCGCCATCCATGCCTGACTTCCTCACCGGAATCACCTTGGGCATCACCTGTGGGAGGGAGGAGAGGGTTAGACGGCTGACTGAGGGCTGACTGAGAGA
>NC_087161.1:2040000-2047500 GCF_035594125.1 Scylla paramamosain
GTGAGAGTGAGAGGGGCGCACCGTTATAGGCCAAGATGGAGAGGTTCTCAAGGGAGGTGACGGCAGGCAGCGTGATCACCACCACCTGAGGGAACAGCCCCGTGGAGGCCCAGAACGTGTCCGGCCGCCTGGGGGAAGAGAAGGAGGAGGAGGAGGAAGAGGAGGAGGGGGAAGAGAAATTACTTAGACACCTTTCTTTCCTTCCTTCAAGTAATATTAATGTTTTCTAATCATTCTAGTTTTTATTCTTTCCTATTTCCTGTAACTCTTCTTTTTATTCAAGCACTCTAGAGGAGGAGGAGAAGGAGGAGGAGGAGGAGGAGGAGGAGGAGGAGGAGGATACAAAGAAATACAAAGGAAGGAACAGATAGCAACAGCACGAGGAGAATGATGAGGAGGAGAAGGTGGAGGAGGAGGAAGAGTGGAGAAGAGGAGAAAGTGGAGAACTAAGAGAAGGTGGAGGAGTAAGTGGAAAAGTAGGAAGGGATAGAGGAAGCAGAAAATGACAAGGAGGAGAAGAAGAAAGAGAAGGAGGAGAACTAAAAAGAACATGATAAAGAGAGGAAAGAGGAGATCAAAGGAAGAGGATGATGAAGAAGAAGAGAAAGTGGGAGTTTTCTGATGTATTATGTCCCACCTTCACAGTATCGACGTAATATGAACACAGTAATAATTCCCTTGGCGACACACACTCAGCTGTTGCCTTAGTGCTTCAAATGCATGTCACTAAATCACTCCACACACTCATCCACTCACGTACTCGCTCCACACACACACACGGACACCCATCCACTCACCCAATCTAGCCACGTTCCCTCACCTTCAATAAATCCTGAAATATACTAGCAAAATTTGATAAATTTAGTAACCATGAATCACTAATAGAACAGAATCAATAGAAGGTTTTTAAGGGAAGAGTAGACCGGTATTTAGCACGTCGGTTTGGGGGCAAAGCGAGGGAGGCGAGACTTAGGTAGTGTAGGAGTGTCAGGAGGAGAGACGAGGACCGAGGGAGGCGCAGAAGATAGATGACGTTGGAAAAAACTAACCCTCTGTGACTACACCTGACGGAAGCACCCCAAAGAAGAAAAAAAGAAAAAAAAAATAGGCGTGTTGTTATTGTCCCAGCCTCCTCCTCCTCCTCCTCCTCCTCCTCCTCCTCTTTCTTCTCTTCCTAATCAGTGTTTCTTCGTTCTTCTAAGTTTTTTTTCAAGGCCGCAAAAGGAATGAAGGGTAGATAAGTTGTATGCAAGGACTGTCTACTGGTCTACTGGGTCAGTGCAGCTTCCTCACCCGTCCAGCATGGCGGAGGGCGGGAAGGCCGGATCGTGGCTGGAGGCGTACACCACCCGCGCCTCCACCATGACTGCTGCCCCCTGCTCCTCGTCCTCGTCTTCGTCCTCGTCCTCGTCCTCCTCCTCCTCCTCCTCCTCCTGGGTGGACGCGCACTTGCAGTACCTTCCGGGGAGAAAGAGAGAGAGGGTGGAGGGGAGAGAAAGAGAATTATACTTTTTAGCCATGCATTCCTCGGATTCTCGTTTATCGTCTTATTTTGTCACTAATAATGCAGGATACACGCCAGGCTATCACTAGAATCAAAGAAACACACTCGTAACCCCCGCACACCTCACCCCACGGACAAATTGCACTAGAGCCTGTTGTGAATCTAACCACGACAAAACGTACGTAGAGAAAGTACTGGTAAAGTCAGAGAAAGACGGTAAGGGGATTAAAAAAAAAAAGAAAAAAAAAACATTATCTACAGTGAACTTTAACATCGAATATCAAAACCATAATTACAAAAATACAAACGATAAACCTTTTCTGTATTAAAACTACTTAAAGATATTCATACTTAATCGCAGCACACTTACAAACACACGTATTTCTGCTATCAACACACATACTGAGGGGAAGTGAGCGAAACTGAAGACTGGGATGGACTTGACGAATACAAACGTGTTACCTTTGCCTTCCTACCGCTGATATGTCCTTACCTGGAGTGTCTGGCGCGGTAGGTGTCCCTCGAGAGTTCTGAGGTGTCCCCGCCCGTGCTGCTGCTCAGTGATGTCCCTGCAGAGAGAGAGAGAGAGAGAGAGAGAGAGAGAGAGAGAGAGAGAGAGAATTATTACCAAAATCTTCAATATCTGACCTAATTTTGCATGCATGGATACACACACACACACACACACACACACACACACACTCATTGTCTGGCTTCATTGCTTCTCCTTGTAATTGTACATACGCTAACTTATTAGGTCGTTTATTGCTGTTAAACTATCAATAAAATCACACAAACTTCCTTGAAAAGTCCAATAGCTTCCATTACAGCGTGTTGAAACTCGTCCAGGTGGAGGAGAAGGATTATACAAAGGAATACAAAGGAAGTCCAAGCAGCAACAGACTGAGGTTCTTACTAGGCTGTTTGGGTCACTATTTTACGCTAATTGTGAGTGAGAGAGACAGGATAGTACAGAATTAGGAGGACAGAAGGAGAAGCAGGAAGAGGATGAGATATAAATCACATCTTTCACCCAAACTCTTCACTTCGCTAACCTGAATACGTGCGGGTCCTAACAGAGTGGTCCCGCTCCTCTTCCTCCTCGATTGAGTCCTCTGCGTCTTCCTCCTTCTTCTCCTCCTCTCCCTCGTCTTCCTCCTCCTCCTTCGGCGTGCAGAGGGGAAGGGACCTGCTGGATGGGCGGCCTGCGGTCAGGCTCACGCGGCTGCCGGAGCGGGAAGCAGGACCGAAGGGCGTGCCGCTGCGACCTCTGACGGAGTGGAAGATGTGGGTGAAGGTGTTGTGTAGGAAGAAGTGTAGACTGTAAGAGTAGGCTTGGAAAGTAAGTGTAGACCGGCGAGGTGAATACAAAAGAAATGCAGAAATATTTCGTTTTATCAGTTCTTCCCCTCTTACTGACTGTCTTCAGCGTCTCTCTCATCGCGCAATGATGCATCTCTTTGCTATCTTCTATCGCTATTTCTACGCTAACTGCTCTTCTTATCTTGCTAACTACATGCCTCCCCTCCTCCTGCGGCCTCTCTTAACAATACTTTCTTCTTTCAACCTACTCTGTCCACCTCCCTAATGCAGAAGTTAACCAATATTCACAATTTTCGTCCCTTTCACTGCCTGCTTCTGTATTTTCCCTTTCCTATGACTTGAACTCTTTCAAGATGGAGGCCTCAAGTACGGATGCACCGGAACCAGTTTATCAAGTTCCAGTGTAATAGGTTGAAGTGACCGTCAGTTTCAAGTGACCAAGTGAGCGCGCAGTCTTATTTTTACTGCCAGACGTACGACGCATTTATTCCCAGCCACGCCATCCCACAGACTTCAGCCAACACCATTCAACAACAGCAGCAGTAAGCATGCCATTTAGGTAAGGTTAGGTAATGTTAGGTTAGGTATTGCTACATGTCATTTAGGTCAGGTAAGGTAATGCTAGCTTAGATTAGTGTCCTTAAGAGGGGTTCCAGCACAGGCGCAGACCCCGATCAGGTTATAGTCTGTTCAGAGCAAAAAGTGCGTTCAAGGTGGGGCTAGTATGGTGGTTGACTTCTAGCCATTCTGCCAAATCAACCTTCATACATGAGCCTCTCCCTTTTGTTTTCCATCCAGGTGCTATTTGAAAGTGATATTTTACGTATTTGTGTATAGTAAAGGAAGCTACATAGTACAATTAGTATTGAGGTTTAGGATTATAACTATGATTTGTACAAATTATATGAAGTGAATATGAATATTTCTCCCATGCCACGTTGTCCTGGTAGTAGTGGTGGTGGTGGTGGGGGGGGGGATATCATTAAAAGGGATTAACACTCCCTCGCACGTGTGTGTGTGCGTGTGTGTGTGCGTGTGTGTGTGTGTGTGTGTGTGTGTGTGTGTGTGTGTTGAAGGAGGAGAAGGAGGAGCAGTGGGAAAGGGATTTTGATGGAAGCTACAACTCCGACTCGCTCTCGTTCCAGGGTCTGCATGGCAAGGAAATGAAAATGGTTTACTACGTCAACGAGTATTTCATTGAAGAGAAAGCTTGTAATGGATTCCTTATCCCACCTTCAAAAGCAACTGCATGGGTTGCAAAAGCCACCAACTTTTCTGAGAAAACTGTTCAAAGAATCTGCTCTAAGCGAGGCCGGACATCAGAAATGACTGTCTTTTTGTCACCGAAGAAGAGCAGATATTTTACACCTGTCACCACTCTACACGACTTTGATAAATGTGTTGTAAGAAGAACAGTCTTGGCATTTTATGAGGGGCATCAAGTCCAGACTCTGCTAAAAATTCAAGAAGAACTCAAGGAAAAAATATCCTTCAGTGGCTGGAAAACCTCCCTTCACAAGATTGAAACTGATAATAAATAAATACTACATAAGAGAGAGAGAGAGAGAGAGAGAGAGAGAGAGAGAGAGAGAGAGAGAGAGAGATAAATACGTGTGAAGGAAGGGAGACAGACTGTTAATCCGATAATTGGCGAACGAACTGGCAGCGTCGCACTCATGGGAATTCCAGAATCTGCCACACCTTGAACGGACTTCATGCTCTGAACCGACTATAGGTCAGGTAATGCTACACGTCTTTTAGGTTAAGTTGGTAATACTAACTCATGTCAGGTGTTTGCCATCGGCAAATATAATGTACAAACTTTGGAGCATTAAACGGACTTGGAGAAGGCTAGTTTCCATCATCCTCTCTGCCCACTGGAATGGTCCTAAGGGACTTCTACCGCTCAGATTACTCTGGGTTGGGCGACATGATACACGCAGGGAGGATGACTGAAGAAACTTAACTTGTCACCTGAGTTGGTAAGGCTTATGTGCCTAAGCGAAGCTTATACCGCTAGAGCTCCTGCTCTGGTTCGTGTAGTCTACCAGCTTAGGGCGTTGCCTGAGTCTCTAAGGGCACATCAGCCCTCGGCTGCACGGTGAGCGCTGAAGAATGGCACCGCTCTGCAGATAGTCAGAGCATCAGATGGGGAGCTGTGGCCTGCTGCCCTCATACCGTGACCCTATGCGGAGGACTCGGCCGGAGGGGAGGAGGTACCACGACGACGGGGGCCAGTAGGAGGTTAAGGGAAAGGAGACAGCTCTTCTACCACCCTCCCCCCCAACTCTATGTATACGCAGCAATTTGGTGTCAGGAGCGGGATGTTGTGCGCGAGACTGTCGTCACGGTGCCAGTGAGGGAAGCGCAGGGCACAGTGACAGTACAGTGCAGTGACCACAGAATGAATTAGTGAAGTGCTCTGCTGTGACCGTAGTAGCAAAATGGCGGAGTTTTAGGGTACTCTGGCTCTCATAATGGAAAAATTGGGAACTCTTGATAGTGTGGTGGTAAAATTAGACGCTATGGAGTCCCAAACAAGTGTCGTATTGTCACACTTAGAGGACAGCATGGAGGAAAGTGCGCAGAAAGTGTTGAAAGAAGCAAAGGAGCACACGCTGGAAAATTTTAATCAAGTTAAAAGTAAATTAGTCATCAAAATCTGTGTAGTAGAAAGCAATGTGCATAATGCTGTGAGTGACCTGAAAGACTACGTGGCCCAGGAACATGTGTAGGTTTATGCCAGTTCTATGGTAGGTACGCATGTCAGTGTAAAGAGTGAACCAATCAGTGTCAAAAGTGAACTTGTGAGTGAAAGTGGTGGTGATGTGTGGAAACTTGTTGCTTGCGGTGCAGTGTCAAAGGATTGTTCTAAGCCTTTGTCACTGCTTTCTTCTTGCCCCTCCCCTCCTCCCCATAGCTTGGCCAGCTCAACCTCCCATTGGCATTACAAGTTGCCGAAACAAAGCTCCCAGAAGTTTGACGGTTCCGTCTCCTGGGAGGCTTATCAAGCCCAGTTCGAGCTCTTGGCTGGTGCTCGAGGCTGCACAGGTGCAGGGACAGGTGGATGATAAGCCCTGTTGCCTGACGGTGGATACGGGCGAGGAGCGTACATTCCTGTGCGCGGATGCAGTGGCGGCGGCGGTGGACCTCGGACCTCCAGGACAGCAGCTGTGTGGCGTAACGAGCCATTGCACACACCCGAGGGGATCAGTGCAGGCGAAGGTTACCGTTGAAGGAGTGGACGAGACTCTGCCAGTCTTTGTGGCGGACATAGAGGAACCTCCTGGGCCTGGACTACCTACAGGAAACTAAGGCGGTACTGGACTTCGAGGACATGACCATGGGGATAGGGAACAGGAAGGTACCACTGCGGGAGGAAAGCAGTGATGTATGAGTGTTGACAGCACTGGCCACTCGCGTTTCCCCCATATCAGAAACCAGTCTCTGCTGCCGTCTTAGCAGGAAGATGAAGGGAGAGGGTCTGGTCAGTCTATCCTCACAGTAACAAATGCCTGAAGTAATAGTTATTGGAAGGACTCTGGTTCCACCCGGGATCGAGGAAGCACGCATGGTGGTCGTCAATCTCTCCTCTGAACCACGAGAGGTGCCGGAAGGTGCGCTGGTAGGTACGTGTGAGGTGGTGCAACGAGAGGAATGTACGGGGATCGTGCCCAGGGGTCCGCGGGAATGTGACACGGAAGTTCCTTCTCACCTGCAGGATTCATAGCAGAGGAGCATTGCCAGAGAGGTGGGATGGTTACTGTCATCGTATGCGGACTTCTTCTTTAAAGGGGACCGCGACCTGGGTTGCACAGCCCTCGTTAAACACCACATCCACATGGGAGACGCCATCAAAACGGCACCTAGGAGGACTGCACCGGCTCGGAGGATTGAGTTGGAAAAGGAAGTGGATGATTATGACGATGAGGAGTCGCCCGAGGATGGGTTGGCTCGTTTGAGTGCTCCATTGGCAGGGGAGGACCCGGAGGACCCATTGGAGGAGGAACCTGCACCAGAGGAAGCCGCCGCACAGGGGCCGGACCGTGTGGGGGGGAGAGCATGGGGTTTAAGAAGCATGTATGTTTTCCTTTTGCTTGATATCATTATTTTATTTTGTCTTGTTTATTTTGGGATGATGTACATTTTCGTGTCACTGGGTAATTAGAACATTTAAATGGGTATTTGCAACTATAACTTATGTTGTATAGGTGTTAAAATAGTTTTATTTGTATACAACATGCTAACTCATGTCAGGTCTTTGCCTCCGACATATATAATGTACAAGCTTTGCAGCAATTGGATGACTTGTGGAAGTCTAACTTTCATCATCTTCTCTGCTCAATGGGATGGCTCTAAGGGACTTATACTGTTCAAATTACCCTGGGTTGGGCGACGTGAACCACGCAGGGAGGATGAGTGAGGAAACTTAACCTTGTTACCTGAGTTGGTAAGGCTTATGCGCCTGAGGGAAGCCTAAACCGCTAGAGCTCCTGCTCTGGTTCGCGCAGTTTATCAGCTTAAGGCGTCGCCTGAGTCGCTAAGGGCACACCAGTCTACCAGCTTAAGGCTTCGCCTGAGTCGCTAAGGGCACACCATCTCACGACTGCACGGTGAGCGCTGGGGAACGGCACCGCCTCGCAGACAGTCGGCTCACCGGACGGAGGGAGCTG
>NC_087161.1:2052500-2057500 GCF_035594125.1 Scylla paramamosain
GAAAAGGCAAGCGAATAATAACTTCCGCAGGATCTCATACACTCTTTCATAGTCTCTCTCTCTCTCTCTCTCTCTCTCTCTCTCTCTCTCTCTCTCTCTCGTAGAAGTCATAACACGCATAGTGTAACGAACGTAATTAGTGAAGTGCCTGGTTGGTGAGTTGATGGGTCTATTGCCAGAGGATTGGCATTAACGGGGAGTAAAATTGGGAAGCCAAGATTCATATTATTTTTATATTTATATTTAAATTACTAATACAATATATGTACAGGAGAAGTTGCCCTACACGTACCTATCTATGTAGTAGTATTAATATTACTGGAATTATAAACTTTCTTTTAAAATAAACTTGATATATGATAATATGACAACTTCTGGGGCCTCCACCGAGGCAAGTGGCGCCAGTCTGTATAGGTAAGCGGTGGTGGGCAGTTGAAGGCTGGCTGAGGTGGCGGTCCAGATTGTAGCTCCTATATTTTCAAACGCTGCACCTCCACCATTTCAAAAGCCTCTAGTTGAAGTGACACGGGTTTTTAAGAGTGTTTTTACAGTTCTAGTGAGAGATCAACAAGACTTCTATATTGTGTAAAGAAGATACAGACTTGAAGAACCAGGCTTATCCTGTCTGCGGCCTTCGGAAAACAGTCGCGGTGAGACAGAAAAGTGTTTCTGAACATGGCCATATGGGCACTAGTGTTTCCACATCCCCGCAACGTCTTACCAGACTTAACGCCACAAAACAGAACCCCAGAGGCACGATTACTTAACCAAGGTGGGTTTTTTTTTTTTTTTTTTTTTTTTGCTATACATGTTGCGCTTTCCAGCTAATTGTTAAAGATCTGTAAAGTAATAGCACATAATATTGCACGGTCTGTGCAACCCCTGGACACCTGGGTTGTCAGCCTTGGGTACCTGGAAGCCCATTAAGTGAGATAACAGCTGTGACACCTTTGCCTAGTCAACCTTACCGATTGTTTACCTTCTGGGCGACCTGTAGTGTCTGTAGTTATCTATTTAAGGATTATTATTCGTTATCTGGTTATTTTTTTGAGGATATTTATTTCTTTTTTTTTCACATTTGAGTCTAAAAATTTAGCTAGATATTGATACATTACGGATTGGTTGAGGTGGTGGCAGGTCGTCCCTATTTATTAGCCATTATCTGCTTCATTTCTCATAATTATGAGCAATCTTGACACAAAGAAATAAATAAAATGGAGCTACATGACGAAGCTTTCACATCCGCTGTTCAAATATATCCGCCATTGCCTGATTTAAGTTTGATGAAGGTTTAAATGAGGCATATGTCCGTCCCAGCTTATCAGGTTCCAATATTATCATTTGAATTTCATAAATGTTTTATTTTGGCGAATAACTAAGAGTTTATGGTTTCTAAAAATATTTACTTGCATTTCAAATGTTTTCCTTATGTCAGTTAAGTGGAAGATGTTGATTTTGGCTTTTGTGTGTGTGTGTGTGTGTGTGTAAATAAGGGGATTATTTTCAGCCCTTTTTTCATAGTCGTCAAACTTTTTTTTTTATTTCAGCCTGTATTAAGTTACTATTGTTTTTAAAAAAATGCTCGTGATTTTTAAAGTGTTTTCACTCCTGCTCAATTCAAATTTATGGAATGTAGATTTGTTTTTAATCGTGCTTAGTGTTCCAACAATGTTTTTACTTTTTTTTCAGTGAGTGGTTTATTTCTGCTTCTAGCTAACTTTAAATTGTTTAAAAAAAAATAGTTCAGATTTTTTAAAGTGTTTTTTTTATTCTTGTTAAGTCAGAATGGGTGAACATTTAAATGATTTTAATGGGGTCAAAAGTTCCAACAATTCCCAGAATGTTCTTCTCAAAAATCTTTAATATTACTAAGGTTTGAAATCTCTTGATATTTGTGGTATTAATTAAAATATGTGGCAAATCAGAATATGTAAAGCATTCCAGTCTAGCTGTATTTTTTCGAGGGGTCATTTTCAAAATGAAATACGTACGTACGTAACTAACGGTCCTTGTGACGTCATCATAGCGGCACCCTCCTAGCTCCATTCTAGTCTGTCAATATTTAGCATGATATCAGTGTTTTTTTTTTTTTTTCCAGATATTTCGAGGTGTTTCCAGACATGCAGTGTGTGTGTGTGTGTGTGTGTGTGTGTGTGTGTGTGTGTGTGTGTGTGTGTGTTCCTGTCTTTCATTGTACACGGCTAGGGGAGGATGCATTACTGAAAAGTGTGAATTGTTTTAGCTGATTGCCTTGCAAGTCAACCGCCGCCCTTCATATGGAAGCTTTTACATGCCATTGAATTAATCCACCAAAGATCACAAGAGGTGAAAGGCTGAGTGGGGAAAAAAAAAAAAAAAGGCACACACTGGCTCCATCACTTTGTGCCTCAGTCTACGCTGACTGGCCCGTATTCTGAAACATTTCTGCGCCGCAGCTCCGCTACTTTTATTAAGATTTTAGTTGAATTTACACGGATTTTAAAGGATATTTTTTTTTTATGGTTCTAGTGAATGATTAACAAGATTTCTATAAAAGGCTCTAGTTAAAGTGATAGGTTTTTAAAGTTTTTTTTTTACGGTTCTAGTGATAGGTTAACAGGATTTCCACACTCAAAAGACTCTGGTTGAAGTGGCACAGGTTTTCAAGTGTCTTTTTACGGTTCTAGTGACAGAGTAACAAGATTTCTGCATTCAAAGGGCTCTAGTTGAAGTGACACTGGTTTTTGAGGGTTTTTACGGTTCTAGTGACAGATTAACAAGATTTCTACACTCAAAAGCCTTTCATCCAAGGAAGATATGTATATATGTAGAATCCTTCCTCTCACTCTCCCTCTCCTTCCTTCGGCATCTCTCTTCCCCTACTTGACTTCCTTCGAGCCTTCTTGGTTATTGTTGTTAGGAACGCGTATATGTAGCAGCCCTGTAGGTGAGCATATGAGCATGCTGTGTGTATGGGATAGCCTCATATGAGTACACGTATGTATGAGTACTGTATGAGTGAGCTAGTTAGCGGTGTTGTGTTGCTCGTTGTTGGTGGAAGCTGGCGCCGTTATCTATCACGCTGAAGGCGCGGCCACACAAAACAGTTTCTTGAGAAATTTGTGGTGAGATTCAAAGTCGGTAACATTTCATGGGAAACTTGGAGGAATATTCCGCGAAATTATGACCACCACCATGTCGGTTATTTTCTCTCAGGTGGGCAACTTATGGTCACATAAACAGGAAGGTCAGCTAATGTTGACTTAAGCACGGAGAGAGAGAGAGAGAGAGAGAGAGAGAGAGAGAGAGAGAGAGAGAGAGAGAGAGAGAGAAACATTTATTTCATTCATAACCATGTATATCCAGTACATTTGATGTTATGGTCGAATATCAATCAAAATACTTATTTATCCGTTTCACTACTATACCGTCATCATGACGTTCAGCATCATTAGCATTACTCCTACTGTTATTTATTTCATTTTCATTTTGTCTTATTTATTTACTTATTAGCTCGATATATTTCATTCGTTTATACATTTATCGCTATACTTTGTTATTTTTCAGCCTATTATTATTAAGCAATCCTGTAAAACATTCCGAAAAAGCTTTTTAGAACACCTAGTGGCGTGGCAGTGGAGTGTGCGGCGGCCAGTGTTTGGTTCCAACACTCGTGGAGGCTGCGACTGGAGTAAGGCGGATCCAATCCTCTGTAAGTCGATCCCTCGCTGTACTGGGACAGGCTGGGCCTCAATTATGACTGACGTGAATTTTGTAACACGTCAAGCTAAGAGAAGCAAGGGGGGGTGAGGGAATGTTTAAATTAGGGAGGGAGAGAAATAGGGAAGACGGGGCGGGACATGGCGGGGAGGAAAAGGTGGGGTTGGCGCAGGCTGGCACTTAAATATTACGTTAGCTGCGTTGGACTGAGCAAGAAGTGGCACTAGAGGCACTGCATGTCGCGCCAGGTACTGTGGTATAGGTGACACAGCCGGGGAGTGGGGGACAAGTGAAGGAAGGAAGGCTCCCCTGGCGTTCTGACGAGTGTGGGGTTGAGGGAGATAGGCAGGACAGGAAGACAATGGCAGGCCCACAGTACTTGTGGGAAGGAAGGCGTTTAAAGTGCCCTTATTCAAGTCTTGAGGCGCTGAGAGACAGGACAGGACGGCAAGAAATACCCGTGGCAGGAAGGTCCTCCATGGTGTCCTAATCAAAATCTAGATGGGGCGCTGATAAGCAGAGGCAAGATAGGACTGCAGGATCATTGTACCCGAAAAAAAAAAAAAACTCCTATAGTATCATTATAGAAATACGGAGGCGCTAATAGGCACGACACGATGGCAAGGAAGATCCCTCATGATGTCATAATTTGAGTCTAGATACCCTGATAAGCTGATAGGCAGGACAGGAAGGCAAGCAGGACCTTGGCAAGGGAGGCGCTGACTCTCCCGCCAATACGCAACACCCTGCTGGGTTTAAATTACTGAGACTTTGAATGACAAACTTATACTACATGGAATCATAACCTGATTTGTCATTAACCTGGAGTATACCCAGTTGAAGTATAAATGTAATTAGTAGTAAACTCCGTCAGGCATTACGATCAAATTTGACACCAGTGTTCCTCTCTACCGCTACCCACATTCGCCCCTAGCTCATTCATTCATTGGTCTTTAGAAACCATACACTACAACACATCACAGAGGAATATTGATGTGTTTGTGCCTTCGTGGCTCGCATCAGCGTCTCCCCACGCCTTCTATGGGTGCACACTTCCGGCGCCGTTGTGGGGAGGCAGGGCAGAGTTGGCGCTTAAAATTTATGGGCTTGCCTCTCTTGAGTCTCGCCGCCCCGCGCTGCCCGCTACCTAGCCGCGGCGGACTTGCAACCCATTTACTGCGAGGTAAATGTTCCCATAAGCAGCTGCGGCTTTTTTAGACATTTGTGTTTGTGTCAAAGTGTTTTAAATAGTTGTGATGGCTAGAAAATATTAACTCTGCTATTGGCATTATATATATATA
>NC_087161.1:2060000-2080000 GCF_035594125.1 Scylla paramamosain
GTGTGTGTGTGTGTGTGTGTGTGTGTGTGGTGACTGAAGTTTTTTTTTGGACTTTTCAGGTGTGTGTGAACCAGGAGCGGCTGCAGGCATTCATCAGGGGTGCCCGCTACCTGCGCATCAAGGGTCTGGAGGACAATGGGGAGGACAGTGACCTGGAGGTGGGTGTGTGTGCAGAGGAGAGATAGTGATCACATTGGAGGAACAAACATTATTGGCCTGTACAAGACTGTTTGCAATTATTTACCCTAATCTAAGAGGTGGAAGATAGTAAAGGTAAAGGAGAAAGAATCCAGCTTTGTAATTTATCCACCTGAGGACTTGCAAGCATGGTAATATTGTCAATGGGCTTTGCTTCTACTCACTGATTGGTTGAGTGTTCTTGCCTTGTTATAAAATATGTGGCAGATTTACTCTGTACTCAAACCCTGTTTATTTGTAAGATCTGTAAATTCTTGTATCTTACAACTCTAGAAGGCTATTGCTAGAATTACAAAATCAGTTGGCACAAGTTTTAAAACAAGACAAGGATGTGTAATCAAATCAGTGGATGAGAACATTTTCAAGTGACATTGTTACCTTTCCTGTGTTCTTGAGTAACAGAATTATTACACCAGAGTCCATGATACAGTACATATCTATTTCATTCCTAGCTTGTGATGCATTTTGTCTGCAGTGTGAGTGATGGTGGCAGGGTTATGATGTATTTGGGTAAGACTGACTAATTCCCACGTTGCTCTTACAGGACCTTGGCCAGGACCTGGATGGGGAGAAGCCCTCAGTGGGGGCGTCAGCAGTGGTGGCGCTGGTGGGGACACAGCAACCAACACCACCACTGTCAAAGGACGCCTGGTGAAGGACCACCGCTACACTCAGCAGGTCAGTCACTTTATCATTCAGTCAGTCCATCAAGCAGTGAGTGAGGCAGTCAGGTAGTTAAACAGTCAGATTGTCAGTCATTTTGTGTTTTAAGTTCTTTGATTTAATTTAGTGAATGAATCAGTATGTTAGTTCTATTTCTCTGTTATATACAGCACCTCACTGAGATTCTTAAATTGGATGGCCAAGACAAAACTACAAATAGCAATGCTTAGAGAAGAGAAGGAGTTTGAATTACTATATATGTACAATTTTGTGGACAGATTGGAGGAATCAGTTAGAAAAGATCTGCCTTGTGAGGAAAGAGATGGTGGTATCGGACGAGACATAAATATATAAGGGAAGAAGTTTGAATAATAGAATAAATCTCTCCCATATAAGTTAAGGCATTCTTCTACAGCTGAGGAAAAAACATATATGATATTGACGAGTTTATATCACCTTAAGAAAAGACTGGATGAATACAGAGACAGGACCACACTACTGTAACTCAAACCCTGGATTCTACAACAGGTTGATCTTGGTGACTCGGATGAAAACCGTGAGAAGTGGGAGGTGGTGGAGCGAAAGCCAGTCATCCTTCCACGCTCCCAGCCACCACCAACCTCAGGTAATGCTCCTACCACAGCACCACCACCACACCTAACACTACCACTGCTACCACTAAACTTCTTTATTAATGGCCTTCCTCTCTTGTTTTTCATGCCTATTGTCATTTTACTCATCCCATACGTAGATTGATTCTCTCTCTCTCTCTCTCTCTCTCTCTCTCTCTCTCTCTCTCTCTCTCTCTCTCTCTCTCTCTCTCTCTCTCTCTCTCTCTCTCTCTCTCTCTCTCTCTCTCTCTCTCTCTCTCTCTCTCTCTCTCTCTCTCTCTCTCTCTCTCTCTGTCTGTCTCTCTCTCTCTCTCTCTCTCTCTCTCTCTCTCTCTCTCTCTCTCTCTCTCTCTCTCTCTCTCTCTCTCTCTCTCTCTCTCTCTCTCTCTCTCTCTCTCTCTCTCTCTCTCTCTCTCTCTCTCTCTCTCTCTCTCTCTCTCTCTCTCTCTCTCTCTCTCTCTCTCTCTCTCTCTCTCTCACACACACACACAGTAAACTCATACATGAAGTCACTGACAAAAAAATGCTAACTAAAATTACAGAATGCTTCACATATTTCTCAGACACATCAATTTAAAGTGGTTCCTGCTAAATAAACTCATACAAAATGTTCACATATTCCTCAGACAGACATTACCATTAAATTAATTAATTTAATTTAGTTAATTAATTAATTTAAATTAATTAATTAAAGTGACTCCTGCTAAACAAAAATGACAGAAAGCACTTATCCCTCAGACACACTACAATAACCTCTTCTAATCGGCTTGGCAGGTTCGGGTTTGCGGCGGCGGCGGCGGGCAAGGTCGTCCCTGAAGAAGCGAGCGATGCACCTGAGTAACAACATTGTCTGCTACGAACAGCGGACAGACTGCTCAGATGGCCACAACGACCGCCAGGAGCCCATCAACAAGATCAGGAGGCTGGGGTCACCGGGTGGGTTGCTGGGGGAGTCTTCTTGTCCCCTTTTGTTTGTTGCTCTTGCTTGGTGGGGAGGAGGAGTGCGGGGGGATGTTAAATATTTGCTGTGTCTCATTGTGTATTGTTCTGTCTTGTTTTTCTTCTAATCACTCATGTTTGTTGTTCTTGCTTGTAGGCTGTTGGATATCTCTCTCTCTCTCTCTCTCTCTCTCTCTCTCTCTCTCTCTCTCTCTCTCTCTCTCTCTCTCTCTCTCTCTCTCTCTCTCTCTCTCTCTCTCTCTCTCTCTCTCTCTCTCTCTCTCTCTCTCTCTCTCTCTCTCTCTCTCTCTCTCTCTCTCTCTCTCTCTCTCTCTCTCTCTCTCTCTCTCTCTCTCATTAGCACCATATGACCTTTCAGCTACACCATAATCCTTTTATTTCTCCCTATCCATTTATCTTGCAGTATTCCCTTAAAGTTATCCTTTCTTCTGTTTAGAACTTCATACTTTTCTACAATATTTCTCTTTATATTTTTAATGAATGTGTTTAATATTTTCCAGCATCTCACTTTCTATTTTTTATGAATGTGCTCTGTTTTTTCAGTATTCCTCTTTCCCTAACAGTATACTTTTTTATGAATGTGCCCCTTACTCCTGCGTGGATGTTAAGTGTACTGATGACATGACCTCTTTTCCCCGGCAGGTCACTTCCATGACGATGACCTGGACATATGCACCTGCACGTCCCGCAAGGTGTGGTCAGTGCGGGACACAGAGGCGCTGCTCAAGGTGTGGCGGGAGACACTCACACAGGTATGCAGATGACCACACATTATTTTACCACATCACAATTTCTACTGCTTTTAACATTTTGTAGCATTGCCATATGACCTCAGCCTTCCTTCTTTTAAATTACTTACTCACTCTCTCATCAACACAAGACTTAATAAAGCATACGTTAGTGTTGAGTATTGTGAGCCTATTCATTGTGACCGTAAAATTAGGACCTGTATTGAAAAACGCTTTGCTCTCTCAACATGACTATCTTTAAAGGCAAGAGAGATGATTAGCCAGGTTCTCAGGACTGTTTCTCCAGTTAAAAATATAGAAATCTTATTAATCTGTCACTAGAACCATAAAACACCCTTAAAAGCCTGTCACTTCAACTAGAGCCTCATGAATGTAGTGAAGGTGTGGTGCAGAAATGCTTCAGAATATGGTTCTTGGATGACTGTGGCCTGACCTATTCCCTTTCATCTACCAGGTGCCTCCCTCATATTTCATCCGCTCCATGGCCCTGTGCAAGCGTGTGGCACGGCGTCTGCAGGGACGAGGGATCCAGAAGAGTTGGCGCCAGTGTCAGGTATGTACACCCTGGCTCTACTCACTCATATTGTGTTGTCTGGACTGTGTTGATGTTGTTTGTGGGGATTGACATCTCTTGAAGAGGTAAGAGAGTTTTCACTTATACCCGTCCAAATATTTAATTCTTACACATGCCAGTCCTCTTATTTTCTCCCTTGCTGTCTCTCACTTTCTCAGTAGATGGCTGTATGAACTACTTAATGTGTTGCAGGTGAAGATGAAGAATCTGCGACGAGAGGTGAGGCTGTACAAGGAGTCCCTGGGGCGTGGCAGCTCACGTAAGCCTTCTGAAGTAGCCACCGCCTGTGAGAAACTCCTGCCAGACATCGAAGACATTTTCAACAAGGTGAGAATTGAGGAGGAAGAACTGAGTGGTCTGGGATGACACAAAAATAGTTTCACATGACACTGGGTAGGTGAGAAGGAAAGGACAGATTGGATGAGAAGCAAATTCCATGTACTTCTTGTAATAGGACTGAGGGATGTATTAGAGGAATACTGTCAACATATTGCCCACATGTTGTAAAAGATTAGTGAAAAGGACAGAATAAGAGGAATGATAAAGTTGGATTTAGAAAAGAGATAGGAAAGAACTAATTCCCAAGTAGAGTTGTAGATGAATGGAATAGGCTCAAAAATCAGGTTATTAGTGTTGAGTCATTAGGGAGCTTCAAAAGAAAATTAGACATTTATGGATGAGGATGATGGTCACAAATAGGTAGGTATATTTTGTATGGGGACTGCCACGTGTAGGCCTGATGGTTTCTTGCAGTTTCAGTTATTTTATGTTCTTAACTGTACAGTGAGGTGAAGCTCAACATTTTGTTTTGGTGACCACTCTTAAAGGGAACATCAACTCACTATAGAGATGGAGAGGTAGCTTTATTTTGTTTTATGTATTTCATTCTCACAGGAGGAAGGAATCCGACAAGAGTGGTACAAGATGCGGGCAGAGGAGCGGCTGAAGGCTGAGGGTCGCCTGGTGGATGGGGAGGCAGCGCCAGGTGACATCCTGGCTCAGGTGAGTGTGGGCCAGAGGCTGCTTCAACCTCTGCTGGGATCTGCCTGCTGGGGCCAATCTGGTTTTCACTTTCATTCTCTCTCTCTCTCTCTCTCTCTCTCTCTCTCTCTCTCTCTCTCTCTCTCTCTCTCTCTCTCTCTCTCTCTCTCTCTCTCTCTCTCTCTCTCTCTCTCTCTCTCTCTCTCTCTCTCTCTCTCTCTCTCTCTCTCTCTCTCTCTCTCTCTCTCTCTCTCTCTCTCTCTCTCTCTCTCTCTCTCTCTCTCTCTCTCTCTCTCTCTCTCTCTCTCTCTCTCTCTCTCTCTCTCTCTCTCTCTCTCTCTCTCTCTCTCTCTCGTAATATTTCATAGATCTCCTTAACAGGTTATGGTAATTTGTTTAGAGAGAAGAGTGGAGTTTCTGGTAGGAAGGTGTGTATGTATGTTGTAGGGAAGATGTTAATTGAGTAGCTGTCAGGAACAGTCCAATATTCCTGATAGAAATTTAGTGATGACTTTTGAAAACAGAAAATTAGCAGGCAGGAACTCACACAACTTGGCAAGCAGTGAATATTATCGTTGGCACTCAGGGGAGTGACATGGGTGTTGCTCTAGTACAGGGATGTTCATAATTTTACATCAAAGTTCTCTCTCCCTCCTCCAGGTGGCAGTGTTGGCTGACTCGGACCTGTGTGATGAGGACACTGACGCCCAGGAATGTGTGGGAGGTGATGGGATGGAGACTGAGGGTGATGGTGGAGGCTTCACAGAGGGCGAGGGCTTCACTGAGGGAGAGGGAGGCTTTGTAGAAGGTGAAGTGGTGGATGGTGGAGTGCATGGGGCAGAAGACACAGCTGTCCACCACATAGTGGAGCACGTGGCCCTGCCAGTGGTGACTAAGCAGGAGCCTCACTCTGGGACTGAGATGTAAGTCACTGTGGCACTCCTCAGCATAACTTCTTGGTTGTGTTGTGTCCTGTGTGCAGCCTGCAATTTTGTGTGCAGCCTGCAGTCTTGTGTGCAGTCTGCAGTCCTGTGGTCAGCCTGCAATCCTGTGTAGGCTATAACTCTATGAGACCTGAGACTGTCTACTGTCTCACAAATTGACATTGTTTCATGTTCCTGCTTCAGGCTTTTGTGGAGCAAATGTGTCATAGTAAGATGAGTCTATGAGTCTTTTAAATTATTTTAAAGAGATTTTGTGTATTATGTTTTGCTGTAGAGGGAATTAGATCCTGAAACATGAAGGTATGGGCTTGTGTTCTCCTTGCCTTCCGTGTTGTGTACACTTCACACAACAGCAATTGTTGGAAGCCAAATCTGGTAAATTGTTTCAGGCTGTGAAGCAGAAATATGGGCTCTGTATTTTTTACATAAAAATTATAAATAAATTACTTGTTTCTGTTCAGTTCAATCATAAAACTTTGGTACATTATAATAAATATTACAGATCAAGATTGCCAGTGACTTTGTTCACTGAGGTGACCTTGGGATTGTCTTACTTATCTCAGACTCCCATCAATTCTCTCTCTCTCTCTCTCTCTCTCTCTCTCTCTCTCTCTCTCTCTCTCTCTCTCTCTCTGGTGAATAATTTAGTAGCATATTTAAGATTCTGCCTGCGAATAAGAACAAGGGAAGTTGCAAGAAGCCAGGAGGTATACACATGGTAGTTCATGTTGGGAACTGTGTAGTACATCTGTTATCTCCCATCCCTGCATTTGTCTAATCTCTAAATGAGTGTGGTAAAGTACATAATTGTCAATTATGAATTAATACCAGGGAATGACACCATAATGTTCACCTGAAAGTACTCGGTAATGGCTACATGTAATTTGTAACCAGGGCATATCAAAGCACATCAACCAATCATGATCTTCCCATAGCCTTGACAGAATATTACCTCCTAAGTAGTTCACATATTTATCAAACACATCATAAAAGCAACAAGATGACAGCATAAACAATACTGCGTTAAGATTCATGATAAAAATAGTACATTGCATCATTGTGCTTGTAGAAGAGTTGTGGCGTAGCGAGGCGCGGCAGCTGGGACGTGACCAAGGCGTGACAGTTGCTTGTTGATGTTTTTTTGTGTGGCTGGTGTTGGAGAGACGCGGCTGTCATTATTACCCTCACGTGCATGTGCAAAGTGTTGGGTGTCACTTCTAATAACTAAGGTGCAACAGTTATCACTTCTGAGGTTTGGGACTAACACAGCATTCGTGGGATGGATAGAAGTATAGTACAGAACCTCCACGACGCCCAGATAGAGGGCAGAAGTGTTGTGGTCAGTGATTCCCTTCTGAGCTGCAACAGTTTATCATTTCCGAGGCTTGGGACTAACTTGACATTCGTGTGATATTTAGAACAAAGTTTATAACACCCAGGAAGTTTTAAGAGTAGTGTTGTGATGAATGAGCTCAGAAATGCAAGGCAGGAGCATCAAGATATCAACAGGTATCGTTCAGTAACATTCTGAAACTTTTGGCCGCATCTCGCTACTTAAAATAGACTTTAGTTGAAATGACTCTTTCTTAAGGATGATTTTGTGGTTATAGTGACAGATTAACAAGATTTCTACATTATGAACAGGATAAACACCTTGAGAACCCGGCTAATCATGTCTGTGGCATTCGAGAATTATCGGGGTAAGAGACCAAAGCGTTTTGAACACGTGTCGTGCCAGATCGCTCCCACTGTCGAAATTGCTCCCGATAACAATTTTGACGGGAATCAACATATATATAGAGTTATATTGACAAATTAGTATGGCTGCGTTGTCTGTGGAATATGCCAGGTTAGAAATTGAGCAAGAAAATAAGGGTAATGAGTGATGACAGCACCAAAACTTACTCCATATGCGAGTGTTAAAAGTCCACACTGGAAGCAAATTGGCACGGCATCGTCAGTTGTGTCTGTCCTTCTGCCGCGATCAAGTGATTGTCAAAAGAACCTGCATGGAGTAAATACATCCCCACAGCAGGCACCACACACCACAGCCACGCTCAGCAAGGTGAGGAGTTATGCAGGGGTCACGTAGTCAATATAGTAATGGTACACTCTGACAGTTAACTCTGTATTGTGTTACGTTGTTTGTCAAGTATGTAGGCTACCATTACCAAGCCTGAATTAAAATCAGGAAAACTGCAATGCTTTTTCTGCCATAGAAAACAGTTATATATTGGTTTGCATTTTTATTTCATTAACAGCCAGAGTGGTTCAGATCTCCAAGGAATAACCAAGATACTTCTTTTATTTTGGATTTTTTTTTCTATTACCTTCAAGCCATGACTGTCCCTTGAGGTAGCGCCCAAACACAAACACACATACTCATCGTACAAGGTTTACTGCAACAAATGTACATGTAGGTACGTACACACACACACACACACACACACACAGGAAGCTAATACAGAGGTGCATTTATACATGACGTACAAAATTAGTACAAATGTCAAACAACTGTGTCTCAGTCCGCCCCAGAACACTCAGCTCCTCCTGCTCCTGTTCCTAGTCCTACTCCTCCTCCTCGCGGTGTAATAAATAAAAAGGGAAGTTTCAACGTTAAGTATAAGTCAAAACACAGTGCTAACTCCTATACGGTTTGAGGAGGAAGGACTCATTGCGTCACCGGCCTTCAGAATCTGTAGCGAAAAAGGTTGAAGTGAACATAACCACCTATCCTTCTCGTTCACCACTCGCCCATCCCTCTCCCTTCCCCTCCCAGTTGCCCTACATTTCCTAGGCTACCCCATAAAGTCGCCTTGAGTCAATAGCTCCACGTCACGCAGGAATGGGCGCCAGGTGCCGGCCTCAACACCACAGTAGCGTAGGCATGGCGGCGAGGGAGTCTCATAGCCTAACCGTAGCCTAACCGTGCAGAAAGTCATCTTCGAGGGTCGCCCTTCTCCTGACTCCCGCCCGTCTCCGCGTTACTTTGTTCTTGCACCGCGGCCTTCATAGCGCTCTGTTGCACGTTTGGGTGGAAGGTTTATATTTTGTGGATTGTTTAGTGTGGCCATGTTTCTTCTTGGTTTTGTTCTTTTTTACTTCGTCATCTTAGATTTGGTCGTTCTCTGTCTTCTTGATGTGATTGACAATACTATAATTTTTTTTCTTTTTCTCATTTCTTCTTTTTTTCTTTTTCTTTCTTTTTTTTTCCTTCTTCGTTTTCTTTTTATTATGTGAATAAGTTCTCTTCATACCATTCTCCTCCACCTCCTTACACACACCCTCAAAAGTCCCAAACTGCTGATTCTTTTGTTCTTCCTTTGCATTCATTTGCTCTATGCAGCCAACAGATCTTCTGTACCATTGTGATCCTTTGTGTTCCTCAAGTGACGTCAGGGAGCTTGCAGATGACCTCACACGTCAATATAGCCACCTGTGACCTTTCCCCTCTCCCTCTCTCTTCTCCCTCCCTCTCTCCCTCGTGTTGGCGCGTCACCATGGCAACGGTGACCTCTGAAGGGATAAAGGTGGTGAGGGGAGGGGGTTTGTGAGAGGAAAGATTGGGGCTTGTTTGTTATTGGTGGTTTTCAGTTCATGGTTCCAGTGTTATTGTTCGTTCAAGGGTTGTGGAGAGAGAGAGAGAGAGAGAGAGAGAGAGAGAGAGAGAGAGAGAGAGAGAGAGAGAGAGAGAGAGAGAGAGAGAGAGAGAGATCTAGTGAAGCCAATGCAGTCATCTAGTCCACCCCATCATAATAATAATAATAATAATAATAATAATAATAATAATTTCAGGATTTACTTGCACGTGCTTAAAGTTGATAAATAAATTAACAAATTGAATAAATATGGAAATCCTATATGAGGTTAAATTTCTACTTGCTTGTTTGTTTGTTTGTTTGGTAAAATTTTAAAAATCCATGCTTGCCAGAATTTAAACACACACACACACACACACACACACACACACACACACACACACACACACACACACACACACACACACACACACACACACACACACACACCTTTTTCATCTTGTTTTGTATCCCTTGGCCAGACCTCCTCTTTAAAAAAAATAAATAAAAAAAATGTTGGGCTTTCTACAGGCACCATCTAAAGGTGAATCACGTTATTTACGCAGGTAGCTACAAGGCTCACTGCACAGGTACCAGTGTTAATTGTTCACTGTATAGGTGTTTGCTTGTTAGCCACACAGGTATCGCGTTTCGTGTCTTGTTTCTACAGGTATTGGCTTCTCTTGTATTGTCTAAGTTTAATTACAGTCACCACCGGTTCTGACTCTCCCCTGCAGGTCACTAGTCACGTACTGGTACTTAAATACCTTGTACCAGGTCCACTTTTCGTCCCACAAACCAGGTCCACTTTCAGTTCCACAAGTGCTAGTATCTGATCACTAGTACTAGATACGTTGTACTACGGGTGTTGTACCGGATGTGTACACTACCCGTACTTGACCAGGTCCTCGTATGTTCCCATCTTTCTGTTACCAGTATTAGTTCCTTATACTGTGTCTGGTAAGCGAGTACTAGGTGTAGGGGTACTGAGTGTATTCCCTTCACTATTCCCAGGCCCTTGTATCCTCCCATCTGTTCACCACCAGTGCTAGTTCTCTCTACTAGGTGTGGTGTGCTAATACTAGTGTAGGGGTACTAGGTGTGTTTCTCTCTGCCATCACACCAACGCGAGGCTCATTCATCTGCTACACTTGTAAGGACCTGGTTTGGTGTTGTGTGTCTACTGGTGTCGTGCTGTTCCAGGGTGATCATTTCTGTCGGTTTCAAATGGTATGTTAATTTTTCAGTGACTGTTTAGTGACGTTTTTTTCTTCTTTATTTTTTTTTCTTTTTATCCTTTCCATTTTTTCTTCGAGTGATCTGGGTTTCTTTCATGTATTCTTCCTTTTCTGTTTGTCATTTGTTATTTTCTTTTCTTTTTCTCTTTCTTCTTTCTTTCTTCCTTTCTTTTTTCTCTTTCTTTTCTGATTCTCTTCGTCCCGCTCTTCTGTTTCTTTCTTCTTTCTTTCTCCATTTTTTCTCTATTTCTTTTCTAATTCTCCTCTTCCCATTATTCCGTTTCTTTCTTCTTATACTCCATTGAGTTTTACAACTTCTTTCTTTCTTTGTCTTCTCTCAATTCTTCTTTCTTCTCTTTCGTGCGCGATTTATTTTTGCCTTCCTTCTCTCTGTCTTCCTTTCCTATCCTTTCCTTCTCTTATTCGTTTTCTTTCCTTCCTCTTCTCTGCTACCTTCCACAAGCATCAACACTACACCTCCTGCCCTTCACTACACCAACACAAGCACACAGGTAACTTCCCACACCAGCACTCTGTATCCCCCCTCACAGATAAGCGAAGTACACACACCACATTACGATCCACAGGTTACAAACAAGAGTGTCCATTCCTTCCTCTCTGTGCCAGTAATGACTCAACTTCGTATTCGTATTGTTAACTGTTTTGTTCTCCCATCAGGTCCTATTTTGAAAGGCTAAAGAAATAATCACCCAGGTTTTTGTGTTTTTTTTTTTTTTCTGGTTGGTGATGCGGAATACTCGTACTCGTTAAACCATTGTTGTAGTCAAAAAAACCGTTCTCCAAAACTCCAGTCACTTCCATCAGAGACCGTTGTTATTGGCGTGAGTATGGGCAGACCATTAACCAGGTTTTCGTGGGTGTTTCTTTTCCAATTGATGAGGCAGAAAACCTTGTTGAGCTCTCGCTGCAGTCAAAAAAACATCTTCGAAGACTCCAGTTACTTCCATTAGAGTCGTTTGTAATTGTCGAGTAAAGGCAGACTAATAGCCAGGTTCTCGTGGGTGTTTCTTTCCCAATTGATGAGGCAGAAACCTTGTTAAACTATCGCTGCGGTCATGAAAACACCTTTGACAATTGCAGTTCACCCTCGAAAACTCAAGTTACCTCCACTAGAGTTTGTTCAAATTGTCGAGATTAGGAAGGAAAAGGGGTGGGGCGGGGGCGGGGGCGGGGGCGGGGGAGAACGCTTTAAGAATGCAGTCATTAACTTTTCTTCCTACAGATATGCGGCATGCTCCCCCGCTGTCCATGGATACCTGAAGGGGCAGCTGCACTTTCTACAGGTGACTCACTCACAGGAGCACCACTGCACTTCGCACAGGTTAGTTATGAATGACGCTCACTATAGCACAGTAGCGGGTGTCTTTTTTTTTTTTTTTTTTTTTTTCGTTTTTGCAAGAGCACCATATTTCGATTATTTTATTGTTTCCACTATATATTTTTTTTCTTTTTATGTAGGTAAGTGTTCGTGCAATTTGGCTTTCTTTTTCCTTTTCTTTATCTCTCTTTGTATTTTGGTTCGTATTTTCCTCAACTGTGCAATTAATCTTTTTCTTGCGACACTGTTTTGAGTTTCGAGTTAAAAACAGCAAAGTATCCCCTTTTTTTGTACAAGCGCTTCCTTCCTTTCTTTTCAATATTTCACACTGCATTCTTTACACAGTCTTACACCACTTCTAGGTCCCTTTTCCCTGTTGCTTTCCGCTGAGTGTCAGTCGTCATAGTACTACATCTACTACTCGTATTTAAACAAGTCCTTTCTTCCTCTTTTAATATTCCACATCGTACCTTCCACAGTTTTAAAATGCACGGATACGCTTCCCTGCGGCACTTTTTTTTTTGAGTTTCATGTCATCAAAGTAACACATGTACTATTTAAACAAACCCCTTCTTCCTCTTTTCATATTCAGCATCGTATCTTCCACAGTTTTACAATACACACGCATCTGTACCCCTGCGACAGTTGTAAATGTAACAGTCCTATCGCGTGGGCAGGTATGGGCAGGTAGATACGGACATTACTAATAAAACAACACCGGAACTCCAACTCAGATCACTCCTTGAGGCTGTCGTGGGTTTGCAGAGTCGTGGGGTCGGGGGCATGGGCCGAGCGTGAGCTGAGTATGGGCTTCGTAGTGGGCTGGGTATGGGATGGGCAAGGGGTTGAGTATGGCCTTGGTTGTGGGTTGGGCGTGGGCTGAGTGTGGGCTGGACATGGGCTGAGTGTGGGCGGGATCAGTCCATTCCCAGTGGGGGCTTGATGTCCATGATAATTGGTTTGCCGGTCTGGTGGTGAAGGTGGTGGTGGGTGTGGTGTGAGGGAACGTGGGCGTGCATGGGCGGGATGGGCGTGACGGAGGGCGGATGGTACTGCTGCACGCCGCCCATGCCGCCGACGCCGCCCACTCCGCCCACATCCAGCTTCTCCTTGTTGTGAAGTTCGTCTCTCTTCTTCATCTGCTTCCTCTCCTTCGCCCGACGATTTTGAAACCAGATTTTTGACCTGTGGGCGGTGGAGGATAGGGGTTGTAATGGCTTTAATTCACTTATTCACTCACTCATTCACTCATTCAGTCTGTCAGTCAGCTTTTCCGCGTCCCACTCACTCATTCACTCTCGCAGCCCATCAGTCAGCCAAACAATTATTCAACCAACCAGTCTTTCATTCAACCAGTCAATATCAGTCAGCCCTTCCACTCACTCAATCAATCAATCAACCAATTAAATTTATCTGCCAACCATGCAAGTTATCAATCATTCACCCACCCACCCACCCCACCCACCCACCCACCCACCCACCCACCCAGCCTGCCGCGGCCCTCACCTGGCGCTCGGACAGTCCCAGCATGGAGGCCAATTCACTCTTCCTCCTGATGGTGATGTAGCGAGAGTAGTGGAACTCTTTTTCAAGCTCCAGCCGCTGGTGGTCGCTGTACACCACGCGGTACTTGTCCTTGGTGCGAGTCTTGCCTGTGGGAGGAGAGGAACTGGTGTTAGTGGTGCTGCGTTGTGGTGGTGGTGGTGGTGAGTGATGTGAAGAGGAGTTGGTGGAATGAGAAAGGGGTGAAATGTTTTGATGGGTGACTTGGATGAGCTATTTTCTTTCAGTCTTTCCTTCCTTCCTTCCTTCCACTCAGGATAGGATTTGATAATGAGTTTTCTATTTTCTTTCCTTCTTTCTTTCTTTCTTTCTTTCTTTCCTTCTATGTTCTTGTGTTGCCTATGCTGTGGTCATTTTTTTCGTTAACATTGCCTGCACTGTGAAAAAAAAAGTTACAAGGACACAAGACAAATGAAATGGGAGTGAGAGGGAAAAGAGAAGATTAGCTTTGTATTTTTTGTGCAGCTGTTAAGGCGATTGTAGTAATGATAAACAAATAGATAAATAGATAACTAAGTCTAGAAATAAATAAGACCCTAAAAATTGTTAGTAATTATGGAAAAAATGAAGGAGCGGTGAAAGGATGTGAGAGACAAAATTTATCGAGAGAGAGAGAGAGAGAGAGAGAGAGAGAGAGAGAGAGAGAGAGAGAGAGAGAGAGAGAGAGAGAGAGAGAGAGAGAGAGAGAACTGTATAATTGCAGGGAAGGTGACGAGGTGAAAGGAAAGAATGACGTGACGTTTTAGAAGGAGGAGGAAGAGGAGGAAGGAGGAAGAGGAGGAGGGAGAGGAGTATGAAAAGAATTAGAGAAATAAAGGGAGCTTATAGGGAGGAGTGAGAGGAAATGGAGGAAAAAAATAGCTATGATTATGGTAATAAGGAAGATAAAGAAGAGGAGGAGGAGGAGAAGAAGGAGGAGGAAGAGGAGGAGGAGGAGGAAAACAAATAAAAAATGTTGCATGAGGAAGAGAAAGACAGGAATTCGTGTTGTTGTTGTTGTTGTTGTTGTTGTTGTTGTTGTTGTTGTTGTTGTTGTTGTTGTTGTTGTTGTTGTTGTTACTACTACTACTACTACTACTACTACTACTACTACTACTACTACTACTACTACTACTACTACTATACTATCGCCACTACTATTTTATTCATCCTCCTCCTCTCTCTTCCTCACACACACACACACACACACACACACACACACACACACACACACACACACACACACACACACACACACACACACACACACACACACACACACACACACACACACACACACACACACACTAATCAACACGTCTACAACAGGTGAGAGAGAAACCCGCCTCTCCCTCTCCCTCTCCCTCTCCCTCTCCCTCTCCCTCTCTCTCCCCTCCCTTATCTCTCCCGTATCTCATCTCTTTCTTTCATCGCCATAATCTCCCTCCCTTTACTCTCCCTTTCCCCTCACTTCTCTCTTCACTTCCCTTGCATCCTTCATTTCTCTCACTCTCCTTTTCCTCTCTCTCTCTCTCTCTCTCTCTCTCTCTCTCTCTCTCTCTCTCTCTCTCTCTCTCTCTCTCTCTCTCTCTCTCTCTCTCTCTCTCTCTCTCTCTCTCTCTCTCTCTCTCTCATTTATTCTCACCTGCTCCTCTCACTTTACTCTTCCTTCTCCCTCATATTGACGATGAAGGACGAGAGAGAGAGAGACACACAGAGAGAGAGAGAGAGAGAGAGGAGAGAGAGAGAGAGAGAGAGAGAGACGCGGATAAAGTCATACTCGTATAGTGTTAACAAACGAAAGAGGAGATAGAGATAAAATGTGGAGAAGGGAAGTAAGTGGAGATGAGAGTGGAGGTGTGAGTGGAGGGAGAGTGGAGGAGGGAGATAAAAGAACACCGCTGCTTTAGATAGGAAAAGCTTCCATAATGCTGTGGAGAGAGAGAGAGAGAGAGAGAGAGTGAGAGAGAGAGGAGAGAGAGAGAGAGGAGAGAGAGAGAGAGGAGAGAGAGAGAGAGAGAGAGAGAGAGAGGGGGGGGGGGGGGATAGCAAAGTACAGAAGAAAAAGAAGGAAGGAAAGATGACAACAGAATTACACAAAGATAATAATAATAACTACTACTACTACTACTACTACTACTACTACTACTACTACTACTACTACTACTACTACTACTACTACTACTACTACTACCGCTACTACTACTACTACTACTACTAATTATCATGCGGTGGTGATAGTGGTGGTGATAAGAAAGTAAATTTTAGGGAAACCCCGAGATATCGAAATTCATTCATAACGCGCGTGTGTGTGTGTGTGTGTGTGTGTGTGTGTGTGTGTGTGTGTGTGTGTGTGTGTGTGTGTGTTCAATGCTAAGGTGATTTTTTATGTAATATTAAATACTTTTTATATCGACAATTCTTTCTTTTACTACTACTACTACTACTATTGTTACTACTACTACTACTACTACTAACTACTACTACTACTAACCACCATCTCTACCACCATCACATCGCCACAGGTTCGCCCAGACAAACAAATACGAATTTGCAACGATAAAAAAAAAGTACACACACACACACACACACACACACACACACACACACACACACACACACACACCACACACACACACACACACACACACACACACACACACACACTCATGCCTTAGGGGGACTCGACCGCCACACCTGCCAAACACGTAGGCATATATAAAAAAAGGTGAGAGAGAGAGAGAGAGAGAGAGAGAGAGAGAGAGAGAGAGAGAGAGAGAGAGAGAGAGAGAGAGAGAGAGAGAGAGAGAGAGAGAGAGAGAGAGAGAGAATATGATTCGTTTTCGTTCCCATCTTTAGTGGAAGAAAAGGAGGAGGAGGAGGAGGAGGAGGAGGAGGAAATAAGAGGAACATAACAGGAAATAACAGGATTCGATCACAAAAAAGAAGAAAAGAAGAAAAATAAGAAAGATAAAGAACGAGAGGTAAAAGAAGTAGATCAAGAAACGAGGAAAGTAAGAACAAGAAGAAAACGAGAGAAAGACAAAAAAAAAAGAAGAGTATGAGAAGAACGCACGACAAAAAAAGAAGAAAAAAGAAAAAAAGAAAACCGGCAGTCTTCGATCGTCTTGAGCACAAAAAAAAAGGTAAAAAAAAAAAAACGAATAAGAGAGCGAAAGAGAAAGAGAAACCGAAAAAAAAACAAGAATTAAAAATAAAAAAAAAACGAAGCGAGTTTGGAAGAAAATGTTGCTTGGCTCGAATCTGGTGTGGAGGTCTCGTGAAGTCCCGTCAAGCTATAAGAGTCGAGTCAGGCGCCCTTGCTATTGGCTCCCCACGTGGCATCCCCGCACTCTGATTGGCCCGTGAAGCTTCCATTGGTGGCTGGGGATTGGCTTAGCGGGGTGGCTGTGGGCGGGACGGGCTGGCTGCGGAAGGCTGCGAGGGGCTGCGGGGAGTGGCTGCGTGCGAGAGCTGCCAAGGTGAGGATGAGACGCTGCTAACCTTTTCTCTCTCTCTCCTTTCCACCTGGCGAGTTTCTGACGCAGTTTACGACGGCCATAAAACGCCCTTCAGTTGCCGCTCCAGCATTTTCTCGCGGCATAATAACCTCTCCTCCTCCTCCTCCTCCTCCTCCTCCTCCTCCTCTCCCTCTCCCTCTCTCTCTCTCTCTCCGTCCGCCGCCCCGCCCCGCCAAGGAAGGAGCAAACAGATAAAATTACGGACATCTGTGTTTCAGAGGTGAGGAAGAGAGGGGGGTGGGTAGCGGGGGTGAGGTGAGGGAGAGAGGGTGGGAGGAAGAGCCTGTGTGTGTGTGTGTGTGTGTGTGTGTTGGATAGTGAGAGAGAGAGAGAGAGAGAGAGAGAGAGAGAGAGAGAGAGAGAGAGAGAGAGAGAAGAAATAAAGTAATGATAAATGTATACATAAGATTGTCAGGGAAAGTAAGATAAAAATTCTCTAGCTATTATTATTATTATTATTATTATTATTATTATTATTATTATTATTATTATTATTATTATTGTAGTCACTTTCATAACCATCGTTGCTACTGTTATTGTTTTTTTGTTGTTATCATTATCACCATTATTATTTAACTGTCACTAGAGATGATTATAGACAGGTACTCGTTAGTTTTCTTATTTATTTGCATCCCTTCTTTCTTTCCTTCCTTCCTTTCTTTCTTTCCCTCTCTCTTTGATGTTTCCTGCTAGTGATGGTGCCCCATAACCTTTCACTAGTCATGAGAACACCCTTGAAAAACCCTCGACAGTTTACCTCACTTTTGGAAGCCCTGACAACTTCGATCCCTTTTGAAAACCCCGACAACTTCCTCTACAGTCTCTTATTAAGTCAAGCCGCTCCATCATTTAAGAATACGGAACACAAGCCAGCAAGCAAGGCATTCAGAGTACCCCTTGTCAGTATGCTGGTAACACAGTGCACTCTCTCACCGTTTAACGTCTCTCCCTTCAAGGCCTTAACTCCTGATGAACTGATAGACTCCATGCAAGTAAGCAGATCGGGGACTTTAATTAAGACTAAGGGTGCTTTTCCTATCCAGAGTCCTCGTTAAACTATGACTACAAACATGAAAGCGTCCTTGCAAACAACCTCTCTCATTTAACTTGCGCTATATGTTAAAAGTACACGAGTTAAGGCTGATTTGCGGATGATAGCAGGAAGCGGGCAGGTATGTTTTCTACAGACTTGCCACGTGTAGGCATGATGGGTTCTTGTACCTCCTTTATAATCTGGTGTTCTTATGTCACTTGTTGGAGGATAGGAGGCATTGTAAATAAGAGGACGTAAACTTTACATTGGGGGAAAGCAGGGAAGGCAGAGGGAATAGAATAGAATATAGAGATTTACTTTACTTGAGCCACGTAGAGAGGACGGATAGGTGTTTTACTATTGTCACCCTTGTTGTATTCCTCTCACCCTTGTTATATACCTTTCACCCTTTGTTATGCCCCTTAGAGTGTCAGCAGGGAGGACAAGGGAGGGTGTGTGAGGGGACTAAGAGAAACTAGATCACTCTGCACACACTGCTCACTCTAATCTCGTCTCAAGGTGTGTTTGTGACGTCTACACACACACACACACACACACACACACACACACACACACACACACACACACACACACACACACACACACACACACTATACAGTAATCTTTGTCATCTGTCCTACCTTCCCCGTCACCCGTCACCAATCCCTTCCCTCTCAACCCAGGTAGTCAGTCAGTCACACCTTGCCCTTTTGTACACAGCACGCTGAGCCCGGGATTACACACACACACACACACACACACACACACACACACACACACACACACACACACACACACACACACACACACACAGCCGGAGGTCAGACAGGTCAGGTCATCGGTAACTGAGAAATGCCACAGTTTATCTCTGACGGGACAAGTGATGGACCGCGTGTGGCAATTAGAGACGTCGCAGTGAGGCTGGTAGATACCTATCAGCGCCAGCATTTTTAATTGTCTCCGATTTCGTGGGGCAAAGGGGTGACTTAGCTAAATTTGAAATCGATGTGCAGGAAAAGTACAGCATGAATTGCTGCACAAGTGTATCTAAAATTAAAAACATAACCCTTAATATTAATATTCATACTTACTGGTGTATGATAAGGCTTTGTTAATTGAATTATAAGATAAAACTAAAAATAGGTAATGAATTTTTTTTTTAAGTAAATATGAACAGTAAAAATAAAAGGATGTTGACTTCGGCTTGTGCATTTTATCTGGGAATGTTGAAAAATATCAGATATCACTGACACGTGCTGTATATGAAAGTAATCAGTGAAATAAAAAAAGAACAGCACCGCTGGCGGACGTACGACGTACTTATCTTGATCATGATTCTTCAGTTAAAGAAAGCGCCTCGCGCCGTTAGGGAGTGTAAAGTGTAAACAATAGCCTCTCAGTTCTGCCGATACAAAGGCCTTTACTTTGCTTTACTATATCCAGAATAGGGTATAGCTCGTTCTTTCAAGAATTTTCTTAATTCCGCTGTAGTCCATGATTGTGGTGGTGATATATCCATTGTGCAGGGTAGTCTAGTGTCTGTGTTTTGGTTTGCTCGCTGCCCAAGTACCCGAGGATAGTGATCGTACCGCAAAAATAAAGTCTCTGATACAAAATTATATTTTCTTTACATTAAATGGATTTGCCTGTTGTTTAGTACATGAAAATGCAAGTATATATTAGTATACTTCCATTGAGGTCAGTAGAAAATTACAGATTGCCTGCCTTGATACACTTATAGGCTCTTTTAAGAATATTATCTGAAATTATGAATAGAGGCTCAAACAATGTCATGTGCTGTCAGTTATCACGAAATTAATTGACTTAAAATTCAGACGCATTACTGTGCAACGATACACCTTTGTAAGCTTGTAAAACCTTGCCCCAAAAAGTATTTATTTTCCGGGGAGAATTAAAAATTCTGGCGCTATCTGGTATCAAAACGCTCACTGCGACGTCTCTAATTACGTCAGGTGGAGAGAGAGAGAGAGAGAGAGAGAGAGAGAGAGAGAGAGAGAGAGAGAGAGAGAGAGAGAGAGAGAGAGATAACAGTCCAAGCTGGTAGTATT
>NC_087161.1:2085000-2097500 GCF_035594125.1 Scylla paramamosain
CACTCTTATTAATTATATCTTATTTGGTATTTATTTTATTGTAGTTATTGTTATTACCGTAGAGAGAGAGAGAGAGAGAGAGAGAGAGAGAGAGAGAGAGAGAGAGAGAGAGAGAGAGCATTAATTTTGTATTTCGTTTCCTTTTATTACACTCTCTCTCTCTCTCTCTCTCTCTCTCTCTCTCTCTCTCTCTCTCTCTCTCTCTCTCTCTCTCTCTCTCTCTCTCTCTCTCTCTCTCTCTCTCTCTCTCTCTCTCTCTCTCGTCCCCTGAGAAAGGCGGCACAACACAGGGCAGAGTGGCGCGAAGGGGAGAGAGGGAGGTAGGAAGGGAGGGAGGGAAAGACAGGGGAGAGGGGAGGCAGGGAGGGTATCCGTTGTCTCATTACCACCAAGGTGTGAAGACCAACCCTCACCTGAGTCTTGCCACCACCACCACCACCACCACCACCGCCACAAACATTTCTACCAGTACCACCATCAACACCACAAACATTTTCACCATTACCACTACCACCACTACCAGCACCACAACTACTATTACTACCACCACAGCTGTTACTACTACTACTACTACTACTACTACTACTACTACTACTACCACCATTTTCAACACTACTACTCTTACACCACCAACATCACCACAAACATTGTCAACACCACCACCACCAGCACAGTTATAACCATTACCACCTGTTACCACCACCACCACCACCACCACCATATCAATCCCTATTACTACTACTACTACTACTATTACTACTACCAAATCCTCTGCAATTTTTGTTTATACAGTTCACCAATTTCAAGAACAAGAGGACACAAATAACAATTGCAAAAAAACACGATGGAATTTGCAAGAGGCCAGTACAAAACGTAGCATTCCTTCCTCTCTCTCTCTTGACTCACGCCTCGATACGACAGATAACTGAGCGTGTGGACTTATGCTATTAACGAGAGATTATCCACAGTACCTTCATGTGACGCCTGTTCCTGGTGGTGGGGTTATAGACAGGACAGCTGACACACGTTGACGGGAGCGCAGTAAGAGTGGTATAGGGTCTGTATGGCTGTATGGTTGCTGCTCCTCAGATAACAAGGGTTTTCTGTGGTGGGTTGTGTTTTTTAAGCTTTTCTGCGCTTTGTTTTTAATTGGCTGCCTGTTGAAGCCCTTCGCTGTTTTTGTTTCTATTTTTTTTTTTTTTTTTTAACGGACCGCATTTTCAAACTTCGCTGTTTTGTCTAGTGGACCGCAACTCTTCGCTATTTTGTCTGTAGTGGACCGCAACTCTTCGCTGTTTTGTCTGTAGTGGACCGCAACTCTTCGCTATTTTGTCTGTAGTGGACCGCAGCTCTTCGCTATTTTGTCTGTAGTGGGCCGCAACTCTTCGCTATTTTGTCTGTAGTGGGCCGCAATTCTTCGCTGTTTTGTCTGTAGTGGACCGCAACTCTTCGCTGTTTTGTCTGTAGTGGACCGCAATTCTTCGCTGTTTTGTCTGTAGTGGACCGCAACTCTTCGCTGTTTTGTCTGTAGTGGACCGCAATTCTTCGCTGTTTTGTCTGTAGTGGACCGCAACTCTTCGCTGTTTTGTCTGTAGTGGACCGCAATTCTTCGCTGTTTTGTCTGTAGTGGACCGCAACTCTTCGCTGTTTTGTCTGTAGTGGACCGCAATTCTTCGCTGTTTTGTCTGTAGTGGACCGCAACTCTTCGCTATTTTGTCTGTAGTGGACCGCAACTCTTCGCTATTTTGTCTGTAGTGGGCCGCAACTCTTCGCTGTTTTGTCTGTAGTGGACCGCAACTCTTCGCTATTTTGTCTGTAGTGGACCGCATTTTAAAACTCTTCGCTATTTGCTTTGTACCTTCAGCCAAGTAACAACATTATATCGCCACCGGATTGGAGGATTAAGAAAGACAACTTGGTCCAGGAAATGTGTACTTTTTTCCTTCAAGCATGAATGGTATACGACTGCACAGCGTAGTACGTACCCGTGTGCAAAGCTTTATAGCCGTACTGGGCATGTGTCACGTGTACTGTGCTATCCTCCCCGTGCACAAGGAGCCCTCGTGTCAGTGGTATGGAGGTTCAGCTTCACCGCATACCCTACGTTGAGTCTCCTTCAGCCCACCAGTACGTTCAGCCCTCTACTGTTTGCACATTCTATACCGTACGTAAGGAAAGAGGCCCCGAAGAGTGTTACCCGCTCCCCTGTAGTACATTACACATCTCTGCACACTCATATGAGAAGACCCCGTGTCAGTGGCTAAGATGCATCCATAACCTACCTTGAGTTTCCTTCACCTCTGTACCATCTCTGCACATTCTCTACTCTATATAAAGAAAGGCTCTGAGCTCTGGTAGCCCCTCCACTGTACATACATCTGCACACTGTATGTACTGTATAGACGCCCATAAGACTTACCTCCCCTCACCAACACAGCAGATCTTACAATTACTTCCCAAACATTCTTCACAGGTAATCTTAATTTGAAGCATCGAATTTGGTTAACTGTTGACTGACCAGCAGGCCCCGTGACGCTCCTTCCACGCCCTCCCCCTTCTTCCTCCATCCCTGCCTTCTCTCTCCCTCCCTCCCTCCCTCCCTCCATCCCTCCATCCTTTCCTTCCAGCCATAAACCCAAATACTACTGGACACGGTTTCAGAGATGCAGAGATGGGACGACGAGGAGGCAGGCAGGCAGGCAAGTAGGTAGGTAGGTAGGTTCTCTCTCTCTCTCTCTCTCTCTCTCTCTCTCTCTCTCTCTCTCTCTCTCTCTCTCTCTCTCTCTCTCTCTCTCTCTCTCTCTCTCTCTCTCTCTCTACATGGATTTCATGAGTATTTTTATTTTTTTTATTTGTGGTATTCAAAAAGGTAGAGTGAATTATTTTGCTCTATTTATCTACTGCCACTACTGCTACTGCTACTACTACTACTACTACTACTACTACTACTACTACTACTACTACTACTACTACTACTACTACTACTACTACTACTACTACTACCAGTAATGATCACACACACACACACACACACACACACACACACACACACACACACACACACACACACACACACACACACACACACATCCTGCCTCGCCCTCCCCGCTCCCCCTCCTACTAAAACCTTCACATCTCAATTTAGCGTTGTCTTCCCCCTTCAGTACCCCCTCTTCCCCTATCCTCCGTTTCCTCCCCCACTCCCTCAACCTTCCCCTCATTTCTCCTCTCTAATAATGAACACGGAATTTCGATCTCCGACACACACACACACACACACACACACACACACACACACACACACACACACACACACACACACACACACAAATTCTCTCCCATGTTTTTGTATTTCTTTTCGCTGCCTACGACTTGAATTGTTTGAAAATGTGTAAAGATTCTCTCTCTCTCTCTCTCTCTCTCTCTCTCTCTCTCTCTCTCTCTCTCTCTCTCTCTCTCTCTCTCTCTCTCTCTCTCTCTCAGGAAATGGCATTTTAACGATTTTTTTTCCTTCTTTTTTTCTTTTTTTATGCAATTTTGTTCATCTCGGGCGACCTCTCTGATAAATAAGTAAATAAATAAATAAATAAATGAGCAAATAGATAAATAAAGACAAAGCAATATTTTTTTTTTTTTTATTAATGAGACGAACACAAAAGGAAGATACTTAAGAGTGAGGGAGAGTGAGGGAGAGTGAGAATTAACGAAAGAGTAAAATATGAGCGGAAAGTTAGAGAAGGGCATGTGTGTGTGTGTCAAGGCAGTGGTGGTGGTGGTAGTGGTAGTGGTGGTAGTGGTGGTAGTGGTGGTGGTGGTGGGAGTCATAAAGTCATTTTTAACATGTAACAAATCCATTAACCGAGGATCGATCCCCTGGTCTCTTGCTTGCCAGGCGAGGGAAGGAACCAGTGAGCCACCACACCCTTTCCCCCCCTTCCGTCTCCCTCTCTTTCCTGGTGGTGGTGGTGGTGGTGGTGGTGAAAAAAAAAAAAACGAATATCAACTTGTGATTGTGTCTGTCTGTCTGTCTGTCTGTCTGTCTGTCTGTTTGTCTCTATTTGTCTAGCTTTGTTTGTCTAATTGTCTGCTTGTTCATCTGTTTGTTTACTTGTTTGTTTGTCTGTCTAGCTTTCTATTTGTTTGTTTGTCCTGTATGTCTGCCTGTATGTTTGTTTGTTTGTTTATTTGTTTATCTGTCTGCGTGTCTTGTGCAAAAAGATGAAAATATTTACTCATTATTACTTATCATAGTAAATCAAAATCCACAAAAAAATCAAAGCATATATGTATGTATTTATGTATGTATGTGAGACTTATCCATGTATTCGTGTGTACTTTTGTGTGCGTAACTACAGACCATGCTTGTGTGTGTGTGTGTGTGTGTGTGTGTGTGTGTGTGTGTGTGTGTGTGTGTGTGTGTGTGTGTGTGTGTGTGTGTGTGTTCAGGAAGGAGGAAGGTATTGGCGTCTGAGGGTGTTTGGAGTGTTTTGGGGTGTTCACGGTTCCTTGGTGGTGGTGTTGGTGGTGGTGGTGAGAGTGGTGGTGACAACGGTGGTGACAGTGGTGGTGACGGTGGTGGTGGCGGCGAGGACGAGGCGGGACCCCAACAAATGGTCCCTGGGGGCGAGGCAGACCGCGGGGCTGGCGGCGGCGGCGGCGGTGGTGGTGGTGGTGACCGGCGGGACACAAACAACGCCATCACACCACCACAACGGCCATTAACACTGCCTAAACCTACCTCCCTGTCCCCTCATGCCCCCCTCCTCTCCCTCTCTCCCTCCCTGCGTCACGTTACGGCATACACAGCCTTGCGTCCTCGGCCTGTCCGCGGTGTGGCTTCCCTGCTTCTTTTCTGATCCCTCCTTTCCTCTTTCCTCCCGTCTCTCTGACCCTCACTCCTCCTTTTCTTCTTTCTTTCGTATGTCTCTCTTTCTTTCTTTCCACCTCCTTTATATTTTCCCCTTCTTTTTGTCTGTGTTATCTCTCTCTTTCCTCCTTCCTTTCGTTCATCAGATAATTTCTCCTTCCGTCTATCTAATCCGTCGTGTTTCTTCGTTCCCCCTTCCGTCTCTCTCTCTCTCTCTCTCTCTCTCTCTCTCTCTCTCTCTCTCTCTCTCTCTCTCTCTCTCTCTCTCTCTCTCTCTCTCTCTCTCTTTCATTCACCAGCTCCTTCCTTCCTTCTGTTTATCTATTATCTCCTTTTCTTCCCATCCTCCGCTCATCAGATCATTCCTTCTTCTTTCCTCTTTTTCCCCCTCCTTTTCCTCACTATTTCACCTTCTCTTCCTCCTCTATATTCTTCCTTTCCTTCTCTTCTCTCATTCTCTCCTTCCCTCCGTTCAAGTCTTTATTCTTCCTATCCCACTCTACCTCACCTTTCTCTTCCTCCATCGGTGTTCCTCCTTTCCTCCCATTCCTCCATTACCTCTCCCTTTCTACCAGAGAGAGAGAGAGAGAGAGAGAGAGAGGGAGAGAGAGAGAGTATTTCCAGACAATTAAGCGGGAGTCGAAACACGTGGCATTTATCTTGTTACCTCAGCACTTAACCACCCAGCCACCTCCTTGTCCTCCTCCTCCTACACCTCCTCCTCTTCCTCCTGTCCCGCCGCCTCGTCTCTCGCTCCGCAGGTAGACAGGTTAATTTGGCGCCATTTTGTTGCCTGGCTCGCGTTTACCTGGCGGGGCAACACAGGGTGGTGGCTTGCTTCCCTTTGTGTTTGTAAGGTGCTCGCTTTGTGCTGGGCGAGAAGTGGACGGTGAGGTTGTGTATGTATGTATGTATGTATGTTTGTAGTACAGGTAGTTAAGTATGTCTGTGAATTTGCAAGATGTTTCCTTTTGTGTGGTCAAGTGGCTAGTGAGGGTGTGTGTGTGTGTGTGTGTGTGTGTGTGTGTGTGTGTGTGTGTGTGTGTGTGTGTGTGATTCTTCCATCTATTCATATTAAGTTAGTGTTGTAGTGCTCCTTGTTTACTACTACTACTACTACTACTACTACTACTACTACTATTTAAGGTGTTTTTCCCTTTGTGTTGCTGAAGAAGACGGCAATGAGAAGGTTGGATTAGTATTGCTGTGTTATATATTTATAGTGTTACTTTATTGGATGTTGGTTTGCTTTGTGTTGTCGAGGAGGTGAAGAGGATGATGATAATGTGAAGGTTAGGTTAGTGTTGCAGTGTTTCTTAATCTCTCTATTACTACTACTTCTTAAATAGCAAATCAAGTCTAGTGTTCTTAATATATATTGCTGTGTTTTACGTCTTTTTCTTCTTTCTTTTTTTTTCCTCTTTTCTTTTTTCTTTTCCCTTTCTTCCTCTCTCCCCCTCCTCCTCCTCCTCCTCCTCATCCTCCATCTAGTTCTCGTTCTTGTTCTTCATTTTCTCGTATTAATCTTCTCTATATATTTTTGTTCAGTGTTATATTCTCTAACTCTTTTTTTCGTAATGTCTCCTCGCGTGACACTATAGCTTTCATCATAATTACTGTTATTTTCACTATTACTCTCACTATCAATACTATCGATAACAATCATTACTCTGGTATTTTTTTTGGAAACGCGTGAATTTCCGTTAATAATGATAACATATCGGACGAAATTACGTAAAGTGTGTGTGTGTGTGTGTGTGTGTGTGTGTGTGTGTGTGTGTGTGTGTGTGTGTGTGTGTGTGTGTGTGTTTGCCATATCCCGTAATGAAAGGATATTGTACTGAATGTCTGAATATTTGACAAGCAGTATTTCATTTCGTTTATTTATTCACTTATTCATTTGCCTTCAGTGAATACCTTCGTTGCCAGACTTCAGCTCAGCTCTAACCTTATTTGTATTTCAGTTCTGTTTGGTTCCATTTACTCATTTTTTTCTTAAATTTCCGCGTTTTTTTTTTTTTTTTTTCCTAATTTCATTTTGTAGTGTAGTTCACTTAAGTTTGTCTTGGTGAAGTTTCGTTAACTTCATATAAAATCTACCAGTTGATTTACACATTTTTTGCAGAGTTTTCATATAACTTTTTTGTTTTATCTTTTATGTAAAACTATTTGCTTATTTACTTTTCTATTTAGTTATTTGTTAAGCTCCAGTTCTTTCAGATTTACCTGTAGTTCGTTCTTTCGTTTCTATTTCAATCTCCTTGATAATAATCCCCTTCACTATGTGCACTTCAACTTTAGAACCAATGAGTTAGCGCGCCCCGCTCGGTGACGGGGCTCCCTCACGCCGCCAGAACACCAAAGCCTGTGAGTGTGGGCAGTGATACGGCCTTAGTAATGTGGCAGCCTTACGTAACGCCTTCACTGTTACGTGGCGTGCTCGGTGAGTCACGTCTGGCGTTACGGGCACGTGGTATCTATAGAGGCACAGATTCTCCAACACTGACGTCTCATCTCCAATACTTTATACAGGATCTAGAGAAAGTTATTGTTAAAGTTATTGGTATTTATAAGCGTGTTTTTCATCAAGTAGTGGCAGTTTATAAAGTATTCTACATGACCGGTGAAGAGAGAAGACTTAGAACGTGAACATTCATCTCCGTGTCCTTGGAAGAAATATCGTGTAGGGGAACAAAGTGTCTCAAAGTGTAAACCAGTAGCGGTGAATGGCGGCGGTGGCGGTGGCGTGGCGGTAGCGTGTGTCGGCGGGAGAGGTGCGCGGCGGTGGCGGCGGCGGTGGTGGTGTGGTTAGACCCGAGCACCTTACACTGTCCCGGGTACTCTCTGCCTGACAAAGGAGGTGTTTCTGGCTTAATGACAAAGAAAGGTGTACATGAACATGACTCAGATTTGACTTAACCACTGTCTTTTTAGACTGACAAAGGAGGTGTTTCTTGCATAATGACGGAGAAAGGGTACACTTGTAGATGAGCCGCGCACAATTAACTGAACCACTGTCTCTTTCTGTCCGGCTAAGGATGTATCTGTAGCGCAGTGACATAGAAAGGTGGACTTCAACATAACCCTCGCAGATTTGTCTCAGCCAGTCTTCTACCTGACAAAGGAGGAGTCTCTTTCACCATAGCCCGCATTCCAAAACGCTTTGCCCGCTCATCACAACTATTTTCAAAGGCCACAGAGATGATTTACCGGTTCTCAAGACTATCTCTCCTGTCAGTAATGTATAAGCCTTGTTAATCTGTCACTAGAACTATAGAAACAGACTTAAAAACCCGTGTAACTTCAACTAAAGTCTTTTGAAGGTAGTGGAGGAAAGGCCCAAAAGTGTTTTAGAATATGGTCCTGTGGCAGACAGAGAAAGGTGGTCTTGAGTATAGCCCGGCCAGACATGACACAACCACTCTCTCTTTCTGCCAGACGGAGATGTCTCAATGACAGAGAGAGAAAAGTAGACGTCAGTATTATTCAGAATTAATTTAGCCACTGTATTCTTTCTACCCGATAAAGGGGACGTTTCGAACACAATGACACAGAAAGAAAGATGGACGTCAACATTAACCACGCAGAAATGACTCACCCACTGTCGCTTTCTGTCTGACAAAGATGTTTCCAGCGCAGTGACAGACAAATATAGACCTGAACATGCCAGACCTAACCCAGCCACTGTCTTGTTCCAGCGCAGTGACAGACAAATATAGACCTGAACATGCCAGACCTAACCCAGCCACTGTCTTGTTCCAGCGCAGTGACAGACAAATATAGACCTGAACATGCCAGACCTAACCCAGCCACTGTCTTGTTCCAGCGCAGTGACAGACAAATATAGACCTGAACATGCCAGACCTAACCCAGCCACTGTCTTGTTCCAGCTCAGTGACAGACAGAGAAAGCCGGAACTGAACATTACGCAGACTTCACTCAGCCAGCGTCTCTCCACTGGCTGCAAAGTTCCCTGCGGTCGGGGCGGCGTCATGTGCGGCGCGAGACAGTTTATGAAGGAGCAGTAAATGATCTAGGTAGGAGCGGTTAGGGTTTTTGTTGTGACATACAGATACTAATGTTGTAAAATATACGAGGCACAGCAAGGCATTATTTGCGGCAGGACGTGAGGAAGTGTGGTGACATTTTCATGCTTCTGCCGCACACCCGCACACCCGCACACCGCCGGGCCGCACCACCGCGCCGCCCCGTGTCGCGCCGCCGCTCTGGCCTTCATGGCGCTGCTGCTGGTGCTGTTCTCATCTTAATGTTGTTTAATTTTCACATTTTGCTTAGTTTGTAGGCATATTTCAGTTTTGGTACCCTACAATAAGTGTGTCCCATAGGAGGTGAGAGAGGCTTAGAGACACGCGAAAAGACACGGTTTTCTTAATGTTCTTCTCTTATAAACAGGAGAGGAATGATTATAAATTAAACAGGAGACAGTGGAGCGCCGAGGATGAGAAAGAATACTGTTGAGGATAGGAGAAGAATAATGTCGCCGTACATTTTATATACAAGGCAGCTGGGCAGGATAAACACTGTCGCCCCGCACTTAACTGGCAGAAGTGATATATAAGGCGACGGAATAAGGAAGAAAAATATTGTTGCTCCACACATGATAGCCAGATTCATTCAAAGTGCAGCGGAAGGCAAAAAAAAAAAAAAAAAAAACTTATTTTATACTTCAATAACCAGATTCATGGGCAAGGCTGGAAGGAGGGAAATATCGTTGCTGCTTTACAATTCGCTGCCAGAGTCATCCACAAGGCAGCTTTTACACTTGATAGTCTGATTCGTGCTGGGGAATAAGGGAAGGAATATTGTTTTTGGACGCATTACAGCCACAGACTCACATGCAAGGCTGCGAAGTATTACCAGTCGTAAGCTAATATCATTCAGCAGTTTTATTTATTTATTTATTTTATTTATTTATTTTTTTTTTGCGATGGAACCTAATTACATACCGGTTTTATTGTGTAAGTTCAAGAAAAAAACACTATATTGAAATAACATTAGCGTTTTTTCATCCTGAATTAAATGAGGAAACCTAACGTTTTTAGATTAATTTAGTTCATTCATTTCACAGTTCATCCCTTCGTTGCGCAGGTCACGATTTAAAAACACACACACAAAAAAAGACGTTATATTTTACCCAGGAATAAGTAGTCAGTCTGCGAATTGGAAGGCTAAAGCTGTTCCTATAATCACGGCCCCCCAAAAAATTACTATTGCTGAACACTAAAAGCACATGTCAAGTGAGGAAGCTTGTCATAAAGTGAGCAAGAGGCGAGTGTTGATATGGTTCTGTAATATCTCAGCGGCCAGACAAGTAATATAGTGTTGTTGTTGTTGTTGTTGTTGTTGTTGTTTTTGCTTTTGTTGTTGTTGTTATTGTTGTTGTTGTTTTTTGCTCTTGTTGTTGTTGTTGTTGTTGTTTTAAGTTCAAGATCAGAAAAAAAGGACTATTACTGAACGCTCAATAGATGCACATAAAGGGTCGAGAAACGTGATGCAGAGTTAGTAATCGACGCATGTTAACAGGATTCAGCAACATCGTGGCGGCGAGACAAGTAATAGATCGTTCTGTTTGGATTTTTTTTTTTTTATTCCGTAAGCTTAAGATCAGAATAAAAAAGGGGCGTTACTGAACACTTAAAGAGTCAGATGCACTTTTAAGATCCACTGGGTATGTCATAAACTCATCCTTTTTCCTCGACCTTCCACTTATGAGACCGCAGAATGTTATACACTCAATCTGATCCTGAAACTTGCACATTTAAGATACAGGAAAAACGTGTAAGATCGAGGAAACAGACACTCTCTCTCTCTCTCCATCATTCCCCAAGCTCGCACGTTCAAAGTCGAGAAATTCGCCAAACTAACTCTTTTCCTTAAGTGTTTATGCCAAAGATCAAGAGAATATTTTTAAACTTATTCCGCTCCTCTTCACTCTCGTACATTTATGGTCTCGCAACACCTCATAAACTCACTCCATTATTACTCAGTCGTATGTACACTTAAGATCGAGAAATGTCATGACTCGCTCCTCTCCACAAATTTCCTTCTATCTATCCTCTCCTGTCTTCCTTCCCTCCGTTTATTAGATAGTTTCTTCATTCCTCCTTCCGTCTATCTCCCTCACCCCCTCCTCTCTACCTTCCCTTCGTGCATCAGATCTTTGTTCCCTCCTCCTGTCTATAATTTCTCGCCTTTCCTCCTTCCTCCCGTTCATCAGATAATTCCTTCTTCCTTCTCATTAGTTGTCGTGCATTGCTGTTACATCGCCCTCCTGACGTCCGCCATTTTAATTCTCACCTCCAGACACAAACACGGTGAGGAAGGAAAAAAAAAAAAAACATGAAAAAAATTGAGATAACCGGCCATGCATTTCAGATACATGTTGCTCCTGACGTCCGCCATTTTATTCTCTTCACCAGACAGACACACACGACAGACAGACAGACACGGTAAAAAAAAAAAGGGGGGGGGGGTGAGAGGAGGAATAGAGAGAAAAAAAAGATACCTACACTTTAATCTAACAGACGAACGGACAGACACGAAAATAATGAATAAATACGAGTAAATAAATAAAAAAAACGAAAAACAGGAAGAGGAAGTAAGACAAAAAAAAAATCAGTCAAAAGAATAAGAAATAAGAAAAAGAAAAAAAAGCGAGGAGGAACACACACACACACACACACACACACACACACACACACACACACACACACACACACACACACACACACACACACACACACACACACTGTCACGGCTCCAGCTCCCACTGTCTCGCACGGCTTAGCTCGCGGGTCCCCTGTTCCGGTGACCAAGTTGACAGTGTGTATAAATTTATTGTTTTATTGAAGGTTTGTGTTGATGGGAGAGCGGGGAGAGGAAGAGGGAGAGGAGGAGAGAGAGAGGGAGAGAGAGAGAGAGAGAGGTGGAGTGTGTATAAACTTCAAATCTGGCAGTTCTAGTCACCCCTTGCGTTATGTTTATGGTTATTCATTTCGTGTCATTCATCACTATTCCCTCTCATTCACTGGGTTGTCCGTCGTTAGTGTTTCTTTGTGGTGGCGAGTGATGTATGTTATTTCTCTTTTTTTTTATTTATTATTATTTTTTTTTATTCATGCATGCACTTATTCATAATTCATCGCTCATGCATTAAATTTATATTTGGCAGTTTGTTCATCCTTGTAAAGATCATTTATTTTATTTATTTATTTATTTATTTCATTTATTTATTTATTATCTCGTAAGCAACATGAATCATATCGCTACGTTCATTCGTCATCGTAATTTCTGAACACTTTTTTTTTCATTCATTCATTCATTCATTCATTCATGCGTTCACCAAATTACTATACTCGACGCTTATATTCACTTTTATTCACCCATTCTTGTTCTATTTCTTCTCGTGAGTTAGATGACCTCCTCCTTCACGCTCTCACTTGTATATTTCCCTGTATTTTGTTCGCCCTTCATTCACTCATTCACTCATTCACTCATTCACAATCATTTACACAGCAGTTTATTCATCCTTGTTACGTATTTTTGTCTTCGTCAATAATATAATGAACAACATAAATTCCCCTCTCTCTCTCTCTCTCTCTCTCTCTCTCTC
>NC_087161.1:2102500-2112500 GCF_035594125.1 Scylla paramamosain
CACACACACACACACACACACACACACACACACACACACACACACACACACACACACACACACACACTGAAATTAGGGAAAACAAGTTAAAGAAAATGAGAAAAAGAAAAAAAAGCTGAAGAAAATGAGACTGACAGTGAGAGAGAGAGAGAGAGAGAGAGATGAGAGAGAGAGAGAGAGAGAGAGAGAGAGAGAGAGAGAGAGGAGAGAAAATATCTTTCCTCTCCCGTCACCTCAAATACAACCCCGTCGGGAGCCCTATTCTCCTCCTCCTCCTCCTCCTCCTCCTCCTCCTCCTCCTCCTCCTCCTCCTCCTCACCAACACACGCCCTGTCAGCGGAATCGTGACAAAAAACTTTATCCATAGTAGAGAGAGAGAGAGAGAGAGAGAGAGAGAGAGAGAGAGAGAGAGAGAGAGAGAGAGAGAGAGAGACTCACCTTTCACCGGTAAGCCATCCAGGTCTAGGAAGGCGCCATCTGTAAGGAAAAATAGGAACTGTAAAACATAATAATGATAATAATAATAATAATAATAATAATAATAATAATAATAATAATAATAATGATAATAATAATCAGTCATTCTCTTAGGCTTAGTCACGTAGGCCTCATTTATTCATCTAACCATCTATCTTTCCATCTATCTACCCATCCGTCTGTCTACTTATCTGTCATACGCGTTTCCATGATGATTTTCCCTTGCTGACAATGTTTCACCCTTGTCACACTATCACAAGAATCACGAAAACACCCTTGAAAACACCAGCCGCCTCCATAGTCGCTGTGAAACACTGAATGCGAAGGTCAGAATCATGAACATATGGTTTGTATTCAGAAATCCTTTGCTCTTTTCACCACGACTCCTTTCGAACAGAGATGATCAGCAGGGTTCTCAAAAGTGTTCCTTCAATCGATAGAGTAAAAATCATGTTCGTCTGTCTCTAGAACCGTAAAAACACCCTTAGAAACCCGTGAAACGTCAATTACAGCCTTTTGAATGAAGTGGAGGTGCGGACAGAAGTGTTTCAAAATATGGACCGATGAATGCTGTACCGAATCGTGGGAGAAGGTTTGGTATAGCGTCACTTGTTCTTCGGGTCTCGGCATAAGGGGTCTCTCTATGGTTCTCCTCTTCCCGGTCCTCCCTCAGTCTTATCCATTCCCTTTCCCTTCCTCCGCATTAACTAATCCCCGCTTGTTGTTATCATGTTCCTTATTTATTTCTCTTCCCCGTCCTATTTCTCCTTCTTTTTCCTTTTTCTTTGATTTCTTTTTCTTTATGTTCCTTCTCCTTTTCCTCTACCGCCTCTTCCTCTTCTCCTCCTCCTCCTTCTCCTCCTCCTCCTCCTCCTCCTCCTCCTCCTCCTCCTTTCTTTTTCTCCCTCAAATTGTGTTCCATTCATCTTTGCAAGACGGAAGTGCACCAATAATAATAATAATAATAATAATAATAATAATAATAACACAACAACAAGAACAACAACAACAACAAATATTTTCCCTGCAAAAACCTTAGATATCCGGTATTATCAAACACACACACACACACACACACACACACACACACACACACACACACACACACACACACACACACACACACACACACACACACACACACACACACACGTCACACACACACACGTCATTCTCCGGTTTACTTCTCTTGATAAATGTATACTAACTTGTTTGGTCATTTACTACTTGACTTTACTGTCTGTTAACGACCAGTAGAGCTTCCTGTGTGTGTGTGTGTGTGTGTGTGTGTGTGTGTGTGTGTGTGTGTGTGTGTGTGTGTGTGTGTGTGCAAATCCTCTTCCTGTCATCTTTGCTCGAAATTATGACTCTCTCTCTCTCTCTCTCTCTCTCTCTCTCTCTCTCTCTGGTGGTTGGTAACAGTGGAGATTGTGGTGGTGTTGTAGTGATATTAACACAGGTAATGGTAGTTGTGGTAGGCGGTGGTAGGCGGCGTGGTTAGCTTAGCGGTAAGGTGTGGTGTGGGGATGGTGATAGTGCTGGTGGTGGTGGTGATGTTTGTCACTGAATATTGGTCGTTGTTGTTGTGGTGGTGGTGGTGGTGGTGGTGGTGGTGGAGAGGAGGAAGAGGATAAAAATGTATATAATCTTCGCCAACAAAGTGATAAACCTCTTCTAGTAGATGTAATGAATAAGAAATCGTTTAATGTTTGAAATGTGATCCCTTTTATTGTCATTGTTCATTTACTCACTTTAACACCAGGAGCTTCAGAAATAAGCGACAAGGAGCGACAATTCTAAACTTTTTCTTTCCTAAATTTATACCCCCTACCATCTTTTTTTTTTTTTTTTTTTTCTCTTCTACTTAAAATTTCCTTCTAAACTTCCGCAGCATGAAGGGAGGAGTGTAGAAAACTTGCGCCCAGAATTATGACAATGGACTTATAGGGATTAACGGCATGGTTGTGTATAGCTGTCTGGCACCTCGCGTTTAATAGACTGTGAAATTTCAGCGGCATTAAGGAGAGACTTAAAAAAAAAAAAAAAGTGGGGGGGGTGGGTGCCAAGAATGGTGACGGTGTGCTCAGGGATTTTCAGCGGCACCAGGAAGTGTTCATATGACTGTCAGCACCTCGCCCACGCACATTGGGATCGGATATTTCACAGGCATGGCTAAGAATAACTGTTTAACGCCTTACGTACTGCATTTAACTCATAGATTTCAGCGCCATCGTTAGGTTTAGCTGTCTGGCACCTTCCGTACGAAATCTAAAAAAGGATTTTGCCATTCTTTCAGCCGATATTACACACACACACACACACACACACACACACACACACACACACACACACACACACACACACACACACACACACACACACACACACACACACACACACACACACACACACAGCGTTCCCTTCAACCATATGTCTTTCATTTAACCACCAGCCTTTGCTTTGGCACGAGCACATTAAAGTCCAGGCGATGGCCTCACTAGAACCCCCCGAGACAACAGTGCAGCAGAGGGTGTGGTAAGGTCAAGCCAAATATCAACACAGACCATAGTTTCCGTCTCACTCTCTCGATACACACAGAGGTTGTGATAGCGGTGATTGTGGCAAAAGTTGAAAATTATATAGAGGCATGGAAGAGGAGGAGGAGGAGGGGGAGGCAGTGAGGGTAGTGATGGTAATGGTTAATCGGCTTGACGTGAATGCATCAGTTAATACAATAGACTCTTGTCCTGGAGCCACCTGCAGCTCTAGAGGGCCAGGAATGGTACAGCTTTAGAGGGCCGGGAATGGTGCAGGGGCGGGACGAGGCCGAGTAGACCACATTTTTTACAAGGATCTGTGAGCTTAACACTTTGAGAACGCGGTGGCAGTGCGTCCGCTGCTCTCACGTTGTATTGATGCCGAATGTCAAAGTAACATAATTTTAATACATACAGAAAACAGGAATAGAAACATTTATCAGTTTTGTATGAAGTGATAGATATGTTCATTACTTCAGGACTTGATATATCGGCTTTAGAAAGGAACATTTCCTCCGCTAATGATCTCTCACGCAAATGAGTCTTGAAGGAAGCACAAGGGAGCGGCAGTGTGTCGGTGAAAACGTTCTCTACGTAATATTGTCCATGAAAACATTCACTGTGTAATATCGACAACGTGTCCTGCTGCTGGTTACTCGCTCGGACAAATCAGCATCGAATGAAGCACGGAGAGGAACAGCGAGACGAATTGTGACGCAGTTTCAGAATCACTCAAAATACTCGAGAAAACAATCCTTCAATTCTTCACAAAATCTCCACACGGCATCGCCAGCTCAACACAAATTCGTTTAGTCAGTTCCTGTATAATACCGCCATGTTTTATGTTGCTATGTGCTAACAACTCACTCTATCTTCTATCTCCAGCACACAGCCCCGACTTATCAGTGACTGGACGAGTTACGAGTATTGAGCTGGAAATGATGCGTGAAACTTGTTAAGCGTTTAATTATTTTCTCGAATGTTTTGAGTGATTCTGAAAATAAATCACCGCTTTTACGAGATGTTGGCGCCCGAGGTGACGAGAGAGCGCCGCCTCCCACTGAGAAAGTGCCCAGGAGGTTTGGAGGGACGCGTTCCCGCCATGCCTGAGATGACTGAGCCGCGGCGGTGAGCACACGGCTGTCACGGTTGGCTCCTCTCCTCTGACCCTCACCTGTTCCATCCTAACCTGACCTAACCTGACATGACGTAAATACTACAGTCCTCTTTCATATCGGAGTTACTTGTATATGATCCGTTGTTGTTGTTGTTGTTTAATTTTTTGTCCATTTTCTTTTTTTTTAATAATAATAACAATTGTAATAGTAAAGATAAGTAAAGCTACGTGTCCCCAGTAGCAGTGTGTGCCGTGCCTGGAGGAGGCCTTCAGGCTGGAAGTGATGACAGGTTAATTAATAGTGCCAAGGTGGTGGTGGTGGTGGTGGTGGTAGTGGTGGTGGTGATGGTGGTGGTGGTAGTGGTGGTGGTGAATTATTACAGGTGACTTATCGCGGGTAAATCACTGCTTGGTGTGAAATTTGTTATCTGTACCCCGGTGATAGGGAGGGATCAGCGACGGTGGTGGTGGCCTTGGCGGCTGAGGCTGAGGCTGTGGTGTGGTGTGGTGTGGTGTGGTGTGTATGGTGTGGTGTGTTGTGTTGTGTGTGTGTTGTATGGTGTGTGGTGCGGTGTGGTGTGGATTGTGTTGTATGGTGTGTGTTGTGGGTGTGTGTTGTGATGTGGTGTGTGGTGCGTGGTGTGGTGCCGCGTGGCTGGACACAGGAAACGCAGAGCGGGGCACTGCTCACCTGAGTGGGGCGGCCCCTGGAAGGCTGTCTTCTCTATCCACCTGAAAGGGGAGCGAATCTGCTGGGGTCGCGAGGACGGCGGGTGTGTGGTGGGGCGGCGGGTGGGTGGTGGACGTGGGGAGGGTGGTGGGCGGGGTTGGGTGGGTGTTGGGTGGCTGCGGGTGAGTGGCAGGCGGCGACTCGTCATCCCCCGCACTCTCCGCCAGACCCAGCACGCCCTCGTTGGGGGACTGCGCCCCTGACACGCCCCCGTCGCTGCCATACTCCAGCTGTCCGCCCACGCCGGGCAGCTTCGGGTAGCTATTGAAGGTGGGCGAGGGTGGGGCGGCCTGGGGCCCCGCCGCTCCAGGGGCGCAGGGCGAGGGCGTATGTGGCGGCTGGTGCACGCCCCGTGCCGGCTGAGCCCAGGCTGGGGTGCTGCGGGAGGGGGGAGGCGCCCCCGCCGTTGTGGTGCAGGGGCGTCATCCAGTCGTCGTAGGTGGCGGGCGAGCGCTGCTGGCAGTGCTGCACCGCGTGGTGGTGGGCGGCGGCGGCGTGGTGGGCGGCGGGGTGGTGGTGGCCGCCCATGTACACTGGGTTGTGCCAGGCGGGCGGGCCGCTTTGCAAGCCGTCACCGAAACTGGGCGGGCACGAAGGGCTGCAGGTTGCAGTTGAAGTCTGGCGGCGGGTACTGGTAGTGGTGGGCGGGCTGGGCGGGATAGTAGCCCAGGTAGCCCGCGTGGCCCTGCTGCCCCACCATGGGGGTGCTGCGCCGGCGGGGGCGGCGGCCTGTTGGCGGCGGGGAACATGGCGGCCTGAGAAGAGAGAGGCAGCCACCTGCACCATCCTAGTGGGGGACGGCGCGGCGGCCCATGGCGCGGCGCGCCCTTGTTACCCCTGCTTCCCTGCTGCCGACGGCACCTTCCAGGCACTGCCTCCACTGCTACGTGGCGCGGCGCCTGTCCCCACCTCGCTGCCCTCCACGCGTCCTGCTCCCTGCACTCCCTCTGCCTCCCCTGCACGAACCTCGGTCACCTACACGCGCCCCTGGCTGCCATACACGAGCCCCGGGGTGCTGCACCACAGCGGCACTGCGAGAATCACGCGTCGGCACACACACACTTCGCGGCGGCACAGCGGCAAGGCGGGCACGGCACTGAGTGGCGGCGGCGGCGGCGGCGGCGGCGGCGACGGAAGCTGCTGCTGCTCACCAGACGAGGAGTGACGGAGTGAGGGGCTCCCTCTAACCCCGGTCAGCCCGCCCCGCCCACACTGGGCCCGCGCCTCTGGCAGGGCGGGGCGCCCCTTCCTTCCACCAATGAGCAGCTTCGCTCAGCCCGCCCGCCCACCGCACCGTCCCCCAGCCACTCTGTACCGGCCCACGCTGTACTCCACTGAACTGTACCATGCCGTACCTCCAGTACACTGTACCCCAGCCACACCCTTAGGCCACAGGAGCAAGGGCACCGTGCCCACGATACTCTGTCGAAGCTCTGTATCCCTATGTGGACAGAGAGAGAGAGGAGAGAGAGAGAGAGAGAGGAGAGAGAGAGAGAGAGAGAGAGAGAGAGAGAGAGAGAGAGAGAGAGAGAGAGAGAGAGAAGCCCAGGGTGGCCTCTGGTGGATCAGACAAAGAGTCCACAACAAAAGGGAGACAGACAGACAACACAGCAAGGGGAGGTGAAGGGAGAGGTGTAGGTGTGCGGGCAGGGAGGCAGGGAGGGCACCAGCACACCTGAGCGGCCCGCCTCACACCTACCTGTTAATGAGCCAATTAAGAAACATCCCCTCCTGGGTCATCCCCGAAAGCTGGGTCACGCACGCACCACCCCAGGGTCACGCGCGCCCACACACACACACACACACACACACACACACACACACACACACACACACACACACACACACACACACACACACACACACACACACACACACACACACACACACACACACACTTTTTATTTGTTTGTCTCATAAAGTTTTTTGTTTGCTTTTTTATAATTATATTTAGTACATTATAATTCTCTCTCTCTCTCTCTCTCTCTCTCTCTCTCTCTCTCTCTCTCTCTCTCTCTCTCTCTCTCTCTCTCTCTCTCTCTCTCTCTCTCTCTCTCTCTCTCTCTCTCTCTCTCTCTCTCTCTCTCTCTCTTTACGCTGAGATATATATATATCTGTGCATCTTTACCTCCTCCTCCTCCTCCTCCTCCTCCTCCTCCTCCTCCTCCTCCTCCTCCTCCTCCTCTTCCTCTGACTGACGTTGAAACAGCTAAATAGAAGATGATGATGAAGAAAGCACAATAAAAAAAAAATGCAGAAGGAAATGAGGAAGAGAAGTGAGGAAGGGAGGACGAGAGAGAGAGAGAGAGAGAGAGAGAGAGAGAGAGAGAGAGAGAGAGAGAGAGAGAGGAGAGAGAGAGAGAGAGAGGAGAGAGAGAGAGAGAGTCAACCTTGAATTCTAAATGATAAATATTTATGAAGTGAATACTAAATTTATATTGTGGTCAGTAAATTATCTATCTATCAGCTATCTATTTATTTGTCTGTCTTTCAGTCAGTCTATCTATCTAATCTATCTATCTATCTATCTATCTATCTATCTATCTGTGTATCTATATATGTCTGTGTGTCTGTCTGTCTGTCTATCTATCTGTTTATCTGTCTATCTGTCTATCGATCTGTTATCTATCTATCTATCTATATCTATCTATCTATATGTCTATTTATTTATTCATCTATATATTAATTTGTGAAGTAGTCCATGAAACAATCAAAATATCTATCTATCTGTCTATCTATATATGCATCTATCTATCTATCTATCTATCTATCTATCTATTTTGAGTCTATTTATCTATCAACATATCCATCTATCTGTATCTATTTTTTATCTATCTATCTGTCTATCTATCTATCTATCTATCAATCTATCTATCTGTTAACCGTGGTGAAGAGATACTGGCTGGGAGAGTAAAAAGAGAGATCACTCACTTGCTGGGAAGAGATGGAGAGCTGGGAGTGTGAAGCGAGAGAGAGAGAGAGAGAGAGAGAGAGAGAGAGAGAGAGAGAGAGAGAGAGAGAGAGAGAGAGAGAGAGAGAGAGAGAGAGAGAAGGACGGAAGTGGAGAAAGAGAATTAAAGATAAGGATACAGAATGGAAGGAAGGAAAGGGGAGAAAGAGAGAGAATGGAAAGGGAGGAAGGAAGAGAGGAGAGAAAATAATGGAGAGAAAAGATGGGGTTAGGGAGAGAGGGAATGGAAGGAGACGAGGAGAGAGGGGAAAGGAAAAAAAGGAGAGGGAAGGAAGCAGGGAGAAATGGAGGGATGAAGAGAGGGAAGGTAAGGAAAAGAGGGGGAGAGAGAATAGACAGAAAGGAGGTAATAGAGACGAAGTGGGAAAAAAAGAAGGGAGAGAGGAAAAGAAGGAAGGAAGAAAGAAAAAGGAAAGGAGAGAAGGGAAGGGAAGAAGAGGGAGAGAGAAAAAAAAATTCAAGAGAAATGAATAAAAAAGAAGGAAAGAGAAGAAAGAAAGAAATGAAGAGAAAGGAGACTGGATAGAAGAAAGAGAATTAGATTAATGACAAAGGAACTGGAAAAGAAGGCGGGAGAGAGAAAAAGAAAAGGAAGAAAAGTAAAGTAGGGAAAGACGGGAGAGAGGAAAGGAAGAAACGAAGAGAAGGAAAACTGGATAGGAGAAAGAGAATTAGATTAATGAGGAAGGAACTGGAAAAGAAGAGAAAGGGAAGTAAAAGAAGGGAGAAGGCAAGGTAAGGGAGAGGATCGAGGCAGAGGCTGTGGGAGGGCAGTGCCAGAAGCAAGGGAACACTAAGCCCAGAGATTGGCACCCTGGCACTGACTAAACCCTCCCCCGCTTATTACGCCGCGGCACTCCTTTGAGGCGCACACACACACACACACACACACACACACACACACACACACACACACACACACACACACACGGAAAGGTGGTTGCTCGAAGCCTTTTACCGTTTCCGAGTCGCACATGTGTGTGTGTGTGTGTGTGTGTGTGTGTGTGTGTGTGTGTGTTTAGGGGAAAAAGTGTCAGAAAGATTTAATACTTCATGTTGTGGTAGAAGAAAATGAAGGAGGAGGAGGAGGAGAAGAAGAAGAAGGAGAAGAAGAAAAAACAACAACAACAACAACGACAACGACAATATGAACAAGAAGAATAAAAAAAAAAAGGAATACGAAGACGAAGAAAAAGGAGATGCAGAAGAAAATGAAAAAAAGACGAAGAAGAACAAGAACAAGAACAATACATCCAAGAAGACGACGAAGAAAAAGAAAAAGAAGACGAAAAATAATAACAACAACAAGAATTAACAGCCAGCGTAGAAAACGAACGCTATTACTGTTATCGTTGTCAATCACATCAGGAGCTTGGTAGTGAAGTGTGAATACCCGAAGTTAAGACGGAGCGAGGTACAGCAATGGACGGGGAGGAACTAACCTATAAAAACAGAAGAGACACGAAATGAACCCAGCAAACACCCTCTCGAACACTACTCAAGACCAACAAACAAAACAACAAAGAATAAAGAAGCGTTTTCAGAGTATACGATTCCTTGAAAGTTACGTCAAATCCCTCCTGAAGAAGATTAAATAGTACGGAAGTCAAATTTAAAACTACGTGTACTTTTCAGCTATAAACAAAAGACCAAAGACTTAAACGCTTTAAGAGTATACAATTCCTTAAAAGCTACGTTGATTCTCCACTGAGGAAGATCAAATACTAAGGAAGTCACATCTAACGCTTCTTCTGGACCATAAATAAAAGAACAACGACTAAAGAAGAATTTTAAGAGTGTACGATTCCTTTAAAAGTCACGTTGATCCTCCCTGAATAAGCTCAAATCATAAGGAAGTGACGTGAGGGAGTTTTGGAGTCTATACATTATAAGTGAAAGGGATCGAAGAGAGCAGGCGTTGAGTTGATGCTTAATTCTTGCGTTAGGAAGGTGGACGGAGCAATGAAAAAAGGGTTGGTAATATTTCAAGTTGTTGTTGTTTTTGTTGTTGCTGTTGTTGTTGTTTGATGATGTTACATGCCTAAAAGGGAGAAGAGCAGTGAATAAGGAGGGGCGGAGGGAGGGAGGGATGAAAAGGAGGGAGGAGGGAAGAAACGGGAGGGAGGGAGGGAGAGAAGAGAGACACTTTTATGGCTCAGATGTTACCG
>NC_087161.1:2122500-2172500 GCF_035594125.1 Scylla paramamosain
GTGATATTGGACTACCATTCATAGCGTGTCATTTAAAATTTATTGATTTATTATTTGTTTATTTGTGGCGAGCATTCGCAAGATGACGTCACCGTGTGTGTGTGTGGGGGGGGAGAAATATTATACGAGGTAAATTCGTGGAAAAAAATAGTAGTAGTAGTAGTAGTAGTAGCAGCAGTAGTAGTAGTAGTAGTAGCAGTAGTAGTAGTAGTAGTAGTAGTAGTAGTAGTAGTAGTAGTAGTAGTAGTAGTAGTAATGAAAGACGACAGTTATTAGATTCCATAGCCAATCTTATTAAAACAAGCAAAATAAATAAATAAAATAAAACAAAATAAAATACAACATAAAAACAAAATAGTCTTCGTAATTTTTTTCTTTAACCTCACCACCACCACCACCACCACCACCACCACCATTTTTTCTACCCCAGGAGCGATGGCGGTGTGTGGTCAGTCCCCTTCCCTGTCCCCCCTTCCTTCCACCCCCTCCTCCACCCCCCGGCACGCCACAAGAAGCGGAACAAAAACGTAGGGGGGCGGATTGTGTCATGTTGGAGGAGGAACAGGAGGAGGAGGTAGGGGAGGAAGGGGGAAGGGGGACGAAGGGAAGGATGGGGGGTAGGGAGGAGGGGTTAGAGATGACCAGGAGCCAACCCACGCGGACATTCCTCTCTCTCTCTCTCTCTCTCTCTCTCTCTCTCTCTCTCTCTCTCTCTCTCTCTCTCTCTCTCTCTCTCTCTCTCTCTCTCTCTTGAAGCGCCCTTTGTAGCTCCCTTGATACTGTTACAGAACATCCCTTTTTGGAAATCACTCCCTTTGTTGTATTTTGTCATTACCCATTGCAGTGTCTCTTTTCATTCTTTCCTTCTTTCTTTCTTTCTTTCTTTCTTTCTTTCTTTCTTTCTTTTTTTGCTATATGTTCCTTTGTATTATGCATTTTTTTCTACTTTCTATTCGCTTTGCTTTTTCGTCGGGTTTAAATTTCTTCTATTTTTCTCCTTTTTTATTTTCATTTCTTTTTATTTTATTTTATTTTATTTTATTTTTTTTAGCTGCTGTCCGTTTATTTTTCCTCATTCAAACGGAAAAGGTGAGCCAAGAGTGAAAGAAATTAAATCCCAAATACATTCCTTTTCATGGACTCAAAAGTATATTCTTCTAACATCCCTGTCTCACCCTTCGCCTGACTCACGATCTCCTTGTAATTAACATCCTGAACTCTTAACTCTTAACTCTTGCTTATTAGTTTTCTTCAACACCTTTACATAACCCTTTGCACTATTATATCACCCTTTTAACATCCTTATCTTATCCTGCTCAATATTCTGTTTTCGTTAACTTAACACCCTAATATCATCCATTTCACGGCTCATTATCTTTCACCAGTACTCTTATAACACCCTTTCTACGATTCAGTATCTTTCTAACACCCTTTTATCACCCTTTGCATGTCACAGTATCTTTCTTCAACACTTATAAGAACCTAAGAGCATGAGAAAATGAGGGACGCTGCAAGAACCCGTCAATTCTACACGTGGTGGTCTCCGTATGACACAAACCTATATAAAGGTACTAGGCCTTGCTGCGCCCGAGAGTGTAAGAAAAGCAGGAAAAGTGAGTGGCGAGTGAGTGGGGCGACACTGTACCCTCCCCACGGTTTTGGAGGACAAAGAGAAAGATGGAGGCGGAAGGAAGGGCCAGTGAGCTGCGTATGCTTGACCTCTGAGTGGACGTAGGGAAAAAAAAAAAAAATGACACGTTTCGGAAATAACTTGTATCATAAGTAGAGAACGTGCATCCCGTTAAGCAGCCGCGCATTGCAAGGCCACGAGAGTACGTGGTATGATCGCAAGTGACATGTCCGGAAATCAGCGTTTAATTGCGTGTCTTAATAGAAAAAAATAGCTGATTTCCAAATTATACATCAAAGTATGACCTCGTCTAGTTCAGGAGAGTCCTTCGTATAAATGCACTGGTGTGTGTATGTGTGTGTGAGTGTTATTGCTAGTTATCTCTCTCTCTCTCTCTCTCTCTCTCTCTCTCTCTCTCTCTCTCTCTCTCTCTCTCTCTCTCTCTCTCTCTCTCTCTCTCAATAGTTACACAGGTCTTCAAGGGTATTTTTACGGTTTTAGTGACAGATTAACAACATTTCTACATTAATAACAGGAGAAACACCATTGAAAACCCTGATAATCATCTTTATAGCTTTGAAAAACAGTCGTGAGGAGAGAGAGAGAGAGAGAGAGAGAGAGAGAGAGAGAGAGTAGGAGCATTTCAGTTGAGCCTATTCTGCCCTGGTTCGTGTTTGCTGCGGTGACACGGTGCCGCACTGAGTGAAGATTGCGTTCATAATCACTTATCGGGGTGGAGTGGGGAAAGGAGAGTCAGGAAGTGAGGATATTTATATTATTTGACATATTATTTGATAGCATGTCAACTTTTGTGTGTGTGTGTGTGTGTGTGTGTGTGTGTGTGGGTGGGTGGGTGTTGGATCAGTGACAGGTGGCGCTGGGGAGTTACCACGGCGAGCGGCTGGCTGGCTGCAGTGTTTTGGTCAGCACTGGTCAGTCTTGCCCTACACGCTCTATTAACCAGTGTTTCCGTCTTCCCGATACCTTCTTCCTGCACCAAGCACCGTCAAGCATCACCAGAGAGGCACAAGTACGTAAGGTGAGTCTAGCGGGGCCAGTCTCTCCTCAGTCAGCCTTACTGCCTTCACAACACCCTAATTCTCCCTGTAGTGTCTTGTATTCGTTTATTTAGGATTCATTATTCGTTATTTAGTTTTTTTAGGGGTTAATTATTTATATTTAGGTTTTGTTTACGTCTGAGTCTAGAAGGAGTTGGAAATTTATTCAAATATTTAATGTTCGCTAATATGTAAACAAGCCCTCAGCTGTGTTATTAGCCATTATTTGCCTTGTCTCTCACTTATTGTAAGCCTAACATATCACAAGATGGATCCACATGTCTAGCCTTCATATCCGCTGGTCAGATATATCCGTCATTGCCTGGTTTTGGTGTTATATAGGAATAAATAAGGCAACATGGCCGCCGGCTCCCCCACTGAGGTCGCTGCCGAGGGCCGCCATGATGGACTGGCACCTGTTCCGGCTTGTTGGTTCCAATATTTTTTTTATTTTTCTGAATTAATTTATTTGGCTTGTATAGTAAGATTTTATGGTTTCTAAAAATATTTCGTTGCTTTTGAAGTGTTTTTCTTGCTTCAGTTAAGTAAATGTGCTGAATTTGGTGTTGTTTTTTTATGTAAATAAGGGGCAGTTTGTACGGTGAAATTTACCCAGCCTGGTTTTTGGCTTTTTTATTTGAGGCTTTAATGAAGATTTTATTGCTTCAAAAAATCGTTTATGATTTTTAAAGTATGTTGCGTTCCTGTTGAGTTAAGTATGTGGAATTTGAATAGGCTTATTGTTCCGTTGAAAGTGGTGATTTTGTCATTTTTTAGCTTCTTTATTTTTTTATTGTAGCTTGTAACTAAGTGTGCATTATTTTAAAAAATAGTTCAGATTTTTTAAAATGTTTTATTACCAGTGTAAAGTGGAATAGGTGGACTTTTCAGTGTTTTTAATGGTGTCAAAATTTCCAACACTTTTTCCATATTTCACATAATATTTCTTTATAACTACTGAGACTGGAGGTGTTTTGATATTGTGAATATTAATTAAAGTAATTGTCAAGTCAGAATATATAATGCATTCGAGCCTAGCTTCATTTTTTCTATGGGTCAATTTCAAAACGAAATACGTTACGTACGTATGGCAGCGGGGCGCCGGAACCTCGCCTGTGACGTCATCAAGGATTCGGGACTCGGTCTGCTCCAGTGTCTCCTCAATATTTACCGTAATTTCCAGTGTTTTCCAAGTGTTTCCAGCTGTTTCTAAAGTCAGGCGTGTAGATAGTTGTAGTAGAAGGAAGAAAATAAGAAAAATGAAAGAGGAGGAAAAAATAAAAAGAAATGGAGGAGGAGGCAAAACAGGTAAACAATATTTAGCTTAGTTTCTCTTGCTGCGCTGCAGTTTTCTGTAATATTTGGTGTGTTTTGGGTGTTTTACATGTTTAGGATGTATGTAGGAATATTGTGGGGTGTTTAGAGTGTGTTTTGGTGGTGTTTAGGTGTGTTTTGGGTGTATATTTGCTGTTATCATTGTGTTTTGGGTGTTTTAAATGTGGTTTAGGATGTTTTTAGTTATATTGTAAGTGGTTTGAGTCGTGTGGGGTGTTTTGAGTATATTGTGGGATGTTTTTGTGTGTTATGGGTGTGTTTGGGGGTATATTGAGGTGTAGTGAGTTTGTTTTGGGTTTATTTTCTGTTTTAAGTGTTTCGGTGAGTTTGGGTGTGTGTGTCGGGTCTTTTGAGATGTATTTGATTGTGTGCAAGTAGTTTTGGGTCTTTAAGGGTGTGTTTGTGGTGTGTTTGTGGTGTTGAGTGGTGCTTTAAGTGTGTTTTGGATGTTTTGATGTGTTTTGGGTATGTTTGATGAGTTTTGGGGTGTTGTAGTGTATTTTGGGTGTTTTAAATCTTTTGAGTGTGTTTGGATGAGTTTTAGGTATATTGGGGTGCTTTGAGTGTGTTTTGGATAAATTTAGCGTGGTTGGGGTGGGTTATTTGGATATTTTTAGATGTTACGGGGTGTTTTGAGTGAATATTCAATATTTGGTTGTGTTTAGGTGAGTGTAGTGGGTATTTTGGGGTGTTGTGATGTGTTTTGGTTGTGTTTTGGATGTTTTGAGTGTATTTTGAGTGTGTTTTGGTAAGTTTTGTTGCATGTAGGGATGTTGAGTGTTATATATATATATATATACGAGTATATATATATATATATATATATATATATATATATATATATATATATATATATATATATATATATATATATATAATGGGAAGGCAATGAGAAGAGGGACAAAAGAACATGGGATGCACCGCCAGTGTTCATACCGGGATCTGATGTCAGTTCTTGTGAAGGGCCAGAATGCATATTCCTGAAGTCTGGAAGGAGTCATCCGCCAGCCTGTATGGACACTAGGCTGTAGCTCCAAAACTAACTGTAGGATTCTCTCTAAAATAGTCTCATTGAGATTCTCGCACAAAATTACCTATACGTAACTTAATCTAACCTAATGTAACCGCTACAAGAGTAAATGGGCCGAAATATGCCTCCAGAGGGATACGAGTTAAGGTCGCTTCACACACATCAGTGCCGTATTCGTTCCGTGCTGTTCAGTGCTTCAGTGTCAGTAAAAAAAAAATTCATCATTTTGGAATTCAGCGGAAGCATTTACACACGTCCGGCGAAGTACCGTGTTTTGACTGAAGTGATTGTTACGTCTCCATTCCGTGAAATGGAATATCGTCGTCACTGGTATTTTAAAAATTTTCACGGATGTTGGACAAGTGTTTGAAATAAAATAGAAGAAATTGAAATGGTGATAAATACTCTTTTTAATTGATGTAATTAATCACATTGTACATTATACTTACCACAACACACCACATCACACCACACCACATCATAACACACCACACCATACCACACCACACCACACATCACTGAGCAATGTCATCAAACAGTTTTTGGACATTCTTAAGTACTGGAAAATTTTTGTTTCATCATTAATTAATTCCTCGTACAGAGTAGCAAAATCTCCTTCAGTTTCTCTTTTTCTTTCACGTTTCATGTACCCACTTTTCTTTTCTTTATTTTTTGTTAAGCAAGCATCTTGCTCTTCATCAAGAATTATGACAATCATAGCCAACTCCACGTCTGAAAGGATATGTGTGCGTAGACGTCATGAAAGCGACATGGGTATCACTGCCACTATACGATACTAATACGGCACTGATAGGTGTGAAACCACCTTTCAGTGTACTATTCAGATAGTGTACCCACTATCTGCCAATTTCACTGGGACAAAAGCACAATTAGGTGATTGTTAAGAAGAAGAACAATAATAATAATAATAATAATAATAATAATAATAGTAATATAATAAAAGGAGTTAAGCCATCTATATAGTTAGCTAGATTGATATTATCATTATTATTGTTATCATCATTATTACATATCAAGGTATTGTGACATTATTATTAATAATATGTTATTATTATTATTATTATTATTATTATTATTAATATTATTATTATTATTATTATTGTTGTTGTTATTATTATTATCATTATCATATTTCAGCTATCCAACATCAGAACAGTTTATGAATATGGCAAATGCTGTTTTGACATCATTTCCTGCCATCCTGAGAAACAGTGATCTCGAGGAGCATGAATTGCAGCTGCAATGGAAATTGCGCATCCAGTGCAAGTTTCAGAATTCAAGAAAGAGGCAGGATTCCTCAGTGACTGAGGTGACGTCAAGGAAAAAGAAGATCCCTTGCATAGCGCCAAAAGAGACTACGTGTCCACTGATGTATGGAGTAAAGGCTTACCTTCCACCAAGGCCCCATTCAGAAGATGATGAGTCATTAGAGAGACATAGACAGTGGCTTGCTCTACATTGGATGAAGAAAAATCCCGAGCTAGATAAGGTATGTGATATTTGTACGCTTGATTTATCTTTTTTATATTTCAGAGACTTCTTTACTGGTGTTGTTTAAAAATACCTGCTCTTATGTAAGCAATTTCAATGGTACTGGTGGATAGCCACTGAAAAATGATGCTTGTATATATATATATATATATATATATATATATATATATATATATATATATATATATATATATATATATATATATATATATATATATATGAGGGAGAGAGGGAGGCTGGCGGGACAGTCAACTTATGAAAACTAATTTTACTTTAATGATTTTCCTCAGGCTGAACGCCTCATGCAGTTGACACTCTCTGAGAGACGCAAAAAAATAATCAATGGGAACATTCTTGTAGCAGAAATCCTGAACTTGTACCCGTGGATTCAGACTTTTGATGGCATAAATGTGTATATATGTACACTTTATGGATTTTGCTACATATTGTTACTAATTGTCAACTTTATTTGTAGGGTTATAATGTATATAGCTATTTATATTTTATAGTAGGTAATTGATATTTAACTACTGGTACTTCCATTCTCCCTCTCAGGCTCAAAGGCCTCAGTGACGGGAGATAAGCACTCATAACTAAGTACAGTTATTGCAGATGCTCATCTCTGTAACCTTCACTTATAATTATTTGATGCTTATATCTTTACAGATAATCAAGGAGTTCCTGAGATTAGAACCACAAGCGGATGAACCAGACCCAAGAGTAGCAGTTTTGAAAGGGCTGGAGAAATATAGGCTCCCAATAATTGCCATTCTCAAAAAAAGAAAAGCAGTTCCTCTGTATATGGAAACCTTACTTGAACTCTATGACCACGATGAAAGTCAATGCGAGTAATGTCTAGTTCAATTTGTTCATTTCAGTAGCTGGTAGCAATTTAATATATGTATCTTTTCATCATTAGCAATGCATCTTTCACTTTTATAAGCCCAGTATTCATGAAACTATGCTGCATGCAAAAACCAAACATTGTATTAAGCATGACCTATCTAACTGTAATGCTTGCACCAATTTCTATAAAAGTACTAATTTAATTGTTCAATTCCTGCTCTTCTATCAAATTTTTGGCTGAGTGCTATGGCTAAATAATTGCAGCATAAGTGATGTTAAAGATTTTAATAGGTGTAAAGCATCTCTCTCTCTCTCTCTCTCTCTCTCTCTCTCTCTCTCTCTCTCTCTCTCTCTCTCTCTCTCTCTCTCTCTCTCTCTCTCTCTCTCTCTCTCTCTCTCTCTCTCTCTCTCTCTCTCTCTCTCTCTCTCGTAAGGAAAGACATTATTTCTAGTGTAAATAAACCCAATAGGCTGTCCAATTTGAAATTTAAAATGTAAATATTATCAATCTTTTTAGAAATGTTAGCTGCATCCTCTTCCCTTGCAGTCCAATAAGACAGGTCACTAATTCATGTGGAGATAGAATTCTTGGAGTCACCTTTGCCGGCACTAGCGCAAGTGCAAACAGTCTGATGAAGGTTTCTTCCATGGTTGTGATGAAGTTCAGGACTTCTCACACTGTTTTGGTGGATATGATGAGAAGAATCGGGAGTTCGGAACATCAGTGCGTTATGTCAGGGCATGTAGGTTCGGCTGGGGTTTTCTTTCTTTCTTTCTTTTTTTTTTTTTTTCGATCAGTACTCATCATATTCTTACGAGGACTTGCTAGACAAAGCATTATGGCATTATGATATTACCCAAATAGTGTCTCAAGTAAAAAACATAACCGCATACTCGTACAAAAGATTTGCTGCTGTGACACAAAGGACAAAAATCATTAGTATACTGGTCGTTCTGAGCATTCAATCAAAATGCTTGTCATTCATATAATTAGTAGAACCATCGAGGAGCTTTATTTTTGTTAATTCTTATGTGATAAAGCAATAATTACAGGAGACTTTTAAAAGATTGGTACTCAAATTAGTGGACTGTCCTAATGGATGTGACCATATCTTCACTTTTTCCTTACACAGTTAATTTTCTTTTGTTTATTTGATTTACTTATTATCATATTTATTTATATATTTATTTATTTGCACCAGATGCTTGCTTAGTTATATTGGGGTTACTTCACCTGCTTGGAGAAAGGAAAGACTCCATTTTTACTAAGGTTAAATTTCAGTACCTTTGATTTTAGAGTGGTGTGTATATATTGAAATTTTTGAATATATTATCACCTTAAGATATACATCTACATATAAATTTTATTTTAATGTCAAAATGTTATTAATGTTTACACTATTATTTCTTCCTTAAGGTACCAGAAGAAGAACTAAGAACAGGGCAGTATAGTGTGTATTTGATGGTGCACCTGTAGCTGAACCAACATGTATTTCTATGGCTGTAGTCTCTTTGGTAGCAGGGCTTTGTGTTTAATATTGAACACCCAAAAAATTGTGAACATTTCCTCTGTTTCACAACATCCCATCTCTTAGGTATCAAGTATGACAAAGGTAACATTTCAAAAACAAGATCTCAACTTGTAAAACTCAATGAAGTAAAGACAGAATTGAGCTACAAAAATGCATAAATCTGCTTCCAAATATATTCAACTCCACACATAATGCCTCTCTCTCTCTCTCTCTCTCTCTCTCTCTCTCTCTCTCTCTCTCTCTCTCTCTCTCTCTCTCTCTCTCTCTCTCTCTCTCTCTCTCTCTCTCTCTCTCTCTCTCTCTCTCTCTCTCTCTCTCTCTCTCTCTCTCTCTCTCTCTTGAAGCGCCCTTTGTAGCTCCCTTGATACTGTTACAGAACATCCCTTTTTGGAAATCACTCCCTTTGTTGTATTTTGTCATTACCCATTGCAGTGTCTCTTTTCATTCTTTCCTTCTTTCTTTCTTTCTTTCTTTCTTTCTTTCTTTCTTTCTTTTTTTGCTATATGTTCCTTTGTATTATGCATTTTTTTCTACTTTCTATTCGCTTTGCTTTTTCGTCGGGTTTAAATTTCTTCTATTTTTCTCCTTTTTTATTTTCATTTCTTTTTATTTTATTTTATTTTATTTTATTTTTTTTAGCTGCTGTCCGTTTATTTTTCCTCATTCAAACGGAAAAGGTGAGCCAAGAGTGAAAGAAATTAAATCCCAAATACATTCCTTTTCATGGACTCAAAAGTATATTCTTCTAACATCCCTGTCTCACCCTTCGCCTGACTCACGATCTCCTTGTAATTAACATCCTGAACTCTTAACTCTTAACTCTTGCTTATTAGTTTTCTTCAACACCTTTACATAACCCTTTGCACTATTATATCACCCTTTTAACATCCTTATCTTATCCTGCTCAATATTCTGTTTTCGTTAACTTAACACCCTAATATCATCCATTTCACGGCTCATTATCTTTCACCAGTACTCTTATAACACCCTTTCTACGATTCAGTATCTTTCTAACACCCTTTTATCACCCTTTGCATGTCACAGTATCTTTCTTCAACACTTATAAGAACCTAAGAGCATGAGAAAATGAGGGACGCTGCAAGAACCCGTCAATTCTACACGTGGTGGTCTCCGTATGACACAAACCTATATAAAGGTACTAGGCCTTGCTGCGCCCGAGAGTGTAAGAAAAGCAGGAAAAGTGAGTGGCGAGTGAGTGGGGCGACACTGTACCCTCCCCACGGTTTTGGAGGACAAAGAGAAAGATGGAGGCGGAAGGAAGGGCCAGTGAGCTGCGTATGCTTGACCTCTGAGTGGACGTAGGGAAAAAAAAAAAAAATGACACGTTTCGGAAATAACTTGTATCATAAGTAGAGAACGTGCATCCCGTTAAGCAGCCGCGCATTGCAAGGCCAACGAGAGTACGTGGTATGATCGCAAGTGACATGTCCGGAAACCAGCGTTTAATTGCGTGTCTTAATAGAAAAAAATAGCTGATTTCCAAATTATACATCAAAGTATGACCTCGTCTAGTTCAGGAGAGTCCTTCGTATAAATGCACTGGTGTGTGTACTCGTATGTGTGTGTGAGTGTTATTGCTAGTTATCTCTCTCTCTCTCTCTCTCTCTCTCTCTCTCTCTCTCTCTCTCTCTCTCTCTCTCTCTCTCTCTCTCAATAGTTACACAGGTCTTCAAGGGTATTTTTACGGTTTTAGTGACAGATTAACAACATTTCTACATTAATAACAGGAGAAACACCATTGAAAACCCTGATAATCATCTTTATAGCTTTGAAAAACAGTCGTGAGGAGAGAGAGAGAGAGAGAGAGAGAGAGAGTAGGAGCATTTCAGTTGAGCCTATTCTGCCCTGGTTCGTGTTTGCTGCGGTGACACGGTGCCGCACTGAGTGAAGATTGCGTTCATAATCACTTATCGGGGTGGAGTGGGGAAAGGAGAGTCAGGAAGTGAGGATATTTATATTATTTGACATATTATTTGATAGCATGTCAACTTTTGTGTGTGTGTGTGTGTGTGTGTGTGTGTGGGTGGGTGGGTGTTGGATCAGTGACAGGTGGCGCTGGGGAGTTACCACGGCGAGCGGCTGGCTGGCTGCAGTGTTTTGGTCAGCACTGGTCAGTCTTGCCCTACACGCTCTATTAACCAGTGTTTCCGTCTTCCCGATACCTTCTTCCTGCACCAAGCACCGTCAAGCATCACCAGAGAGGCACAAGTACGTAAGGTGAGTCTAGCGGGGCCAGTCTCTCCTCAGTCAGCCTTACTGCCTTCACAACACCCTAATTCTCCCTGTAGTGTCTTGTATTCGTTTATTTAGGATTCATTATTCGTTATTTAGTTTTTTTAGGGGTTAATTATTTATATTTAGGTTTTGTTTACGTCTGAGTCTAGAAGGAGTTGGAAATTTATTCAAATATTTAATGTTCGCTAATATGTAAACAAGCCCTCAGCTGTGTTATTAGCCATTATTTGCCTTGTCTCTCACTTATTGTAAGCCTAACATATCACAAGATGGATCCACATGTCTAGCCTTCATATCCGCTGGTCAGATATATCCGTCATTGCCTGGTTTTGGTGTTATATAGGAATAAATAAGGCAACATGGCCGCCGGCTCCCCCACTGAGGTCGCTGCCGAGGGCCGCCATGATGGACTGGCACCTGTTCCGGCTTGTTGGTTCCAATATTTTTTTTATTTTTCTGAATTAATTTATTTGGCTTGTATAGTAAGATTTTATGGTTTCTAAAAATATTTCGTTGCTTTTGAAGTGTTTTTCTTGCTTCAGTTAAGTAAATGTGCTGAATTTGGTGTTGTTTTTTATGTAAATAAGGGGCAGTTTGTACGGTGAAATTTACCCAGCCTGGTTTTTGGCTTTTTTATTTGAGGCTTTAATGAAGATTTTATTGCTTCAAAAAATCGTTTATGATTTTTAAAGTATGTTGCGTTCCTGTTGAGTTAAGTATGTGGAATTTGAATAGGCTTATTGTTCCGTTGAAAGTGGTGATTTTGTCATTTTTTAGCTTCTTTATTTTTTTATTGTAGCTTGTAACTAAGTGTGCATTATTTTAAAAAATAGTTCAGATTTTTTAAAATGTTTTATTACCAGTGTAAAGTGGAATAGGTGGACTTTTCAGTGTTTTTAATGGTGTCAAAATTTCCAACACTTTTTCCATATTTCACATAATATTTCTTTATAACTACTGAGACTGGAGGTGTTTTGATATTGTGAATATTAATTAAAGTAATTGTCAAGTCAGAATATATAATGCATTCGAGCCTAGCTTCATTTTTTCTATGGGTCAATTTCAAAACGAAATACGTTACGTACGTATGGCAGCGGGGCGCCGGAACCTCGCCTGTGACGTCATCAAGGATTCGGAACTCGGTCTGCTCCAGTGTCTCCTCAATATTTACCGTAATTTCCAGTGTTTTCCAAGTGTTTCCAGCTGTTTCTAAAGTCAGGCGTGTAGATAGTTGTAGTAGAAGGAAGAAAATAAGAAAAATGAAAGAGGAGGAAAAAATAAAAAGAAATGGAGGAGGAGGCAAAACAGGTAAACAATATTTAGCTTAGTTTCTCTTGCTGCGCTGCAGTTTTCTGTAATATTTGGTGTGTTTTGGGTGTTTTACATGTTTAGGATGTATGTAGGAATATTGTGGGGTGTTTAGAGTGTGTTTTGGTGGTGTTTAGGTGTGTTTTGGGTGTATATTTGCTGTTATCATTGTGTTTTGGGTGTTTTAAATGTGGTTTAGGATGTTTTTAGTTATATTGTAAGTGGTTTGAGTCGTGTGGGGTGTTTTGAGTATATTGTGGGATGTTTTTGTGTGTTATGGGTGTGTTTGGGGGTATATTGAGGTGTAGTGAGTTTGTTTTGGGTTTATTTTCTGTTTTAAGTGTTTCGGTGAGTTTGGGTGTGTGTGTCGGGTCTTTTGAGATGTATTTGATTGTGTGCAAGTAGTTTTGGGTCTTTAAGGGTGTGTTTGTGGTGTGTTTGTGGTGTTGAGTGGTGCTTTAAGTGTGTTTTGGATGTTTTGATGTGTTTTGGGTATGTTTGATGAGTTTTGGGGTGTTGTAGTGTATTTTGGGTGTTTTAAATCTTTTGAGTGTGTTTGGATGAGTTTTAGGTATATTGGGGTGCTTTGAGTGTGTTTTGGATAAATTTAGCGTGGTTGGGGTGGGTTATTTGGATATTTTTAGATGTTACGGGGTGTTTTGAGTGAATATTCAATATTTGGTTGTGTTTAGGTGAGTGTAGTGGGTATTTTGGGGTGTTGTGATGTGTTTTGGTTGTGTTTTGGATGTTTTGAGTGTATTTTGAGTGTGTTTTGGTAAGTTTTGTTGCATGTAGGGATGTTGAGTGTTATATATATATATATATATATATATATATATATATATATATATATATATATATATATATATATATATATATATATATATAATGGGAAGGCAATGAGAAGAGGGACAAAAGAACATGGGATGCACCGCCAGTGTTCATACCGGGATCTGATGTCAGTTCTTGTGAAGGGCCAGAATGCATATTCCTGAAGTCTGGAAGGAGTCATCCGCCAGCCTGTATGGACACTAGGCTGTAGCTCCAAAACTAACTGTAGGATTCTCTCTAAAATAGTCTCATTGAGATTCTCGCACAAAATTACCTATACGTAACTTAATCTAACCTAATGTAACCGCTACAAGAGTAAATGGGCCGAAATATGCCTCCAGAGGGATACGAGTTAAGGTCGCTTCACACACATCAGTGCCGTATTCGTTCCGTGCTGTTCAGTGCTTCAGTGTCAGTAAAAAAAAATTCTTCATTTTGGAATTCAGCGGAAGCATTTACACACGTCCGGCGAAGTACCGTGTTTTGACTGAAGTGATTGTTACGTCTCCATTCCGTGAAATGGAATATCGTCGTCACTGGTATTTTAAAAATTTTCACGGATGTTGGACAAGTGTTTGAAATAAAATAGAAGAAATTGAAATGGTGATAAATACTCTTTTTAATTGATGTAATTAATCACATTGTACATTATACTTACCACAACACACCACATCACACCACACCACATCATAACACACCACACCATACCACACCACACCACACATCACTGAGCAATGTCATCAAACAGTTTTTGGACATTCTTAAGTACTGGAAAATTTTTGTTTCATCATTAATTAATTCCTCGTACAGAGTAGCAAAATCTCCTTCAGTTTCTCTTTTTCTTTCACGTTTCATGTACCCACTTTTCTTTTCTTTATTTTTTGTTAAGCAAGCATCTTGCTCTTCATCAAGAATTATGACAATCATAGCCAACTCCACGTCTGAAAGGATATGTGTGCGTAGACGTCATGAAAGCGACATGGGTATCACTGCCACTATACGATACTAATACGGCACTGATAGGTGTGAAACCACCTTTCAGTGTACTATTCAGATAGTGTACCCACTATCTGCCAATTTCACTGGGACAAAAGCACAATTAGGTGATTGTTAAGAAGAAGAACAATAATAATAATAATAATAATAATAATAATAATAGTAATATAATAAAAGGAGTTAAGCCATCTATATAGTTAGCTAGATTGATATTATCATTATTATTGTTATCATCATTATTACATATCAAGGTATTGTGACATTATTATTAATAATATGTTATTATTATTATTATTATTATTATTATTATTAATATTATTATTATTATTATTATTGTTGTTGTTATTATTATTATCATTATCATATTTCAGCTATCCAACATCAGAACAGTTTATGAATATGGCAAATGCTGTTTTGACATCATTTCCTGCCATCCTGAGAAACAGTGATCTCGAGGAGCATGAATTGCAGCTGCAATGGAAATTGCGCATCCAGTGCAAGTTTCAGAATTCAAGAAAGAGGCAGGATTCCTCAGTGACTGAGGTGACGTCAAGGAAAAAGAAGATCCCTTGCATAGCGCCAAAAGAGACTACGTGTCCTCTGATGTATGGAGTAAAGGCTTACCTTCCACCAAGGCCCCATTCAGAAGATGATGAGTCATTAGAGAGACATAGACAGTGGCTTGCTCTACATTGGATGAAGAAAAATCCCGAGCTAGATAAGGTATGTGATATTTGTACGCTTGATTTATCTTTTTTATATTTCAGAGACTTCTTTACTGGTGTTGTTTAAAAATACCTGCTCTTATGTAAGCAATTTCAATGGTACTGGTGGATAGCCACTGAAAAATGATGCTTGTATATATATATATATATATATATATATATATATATATATATATATATATATATATATATATATATGAGGGAGAGAGGGAGGCTGGCGGGACAGTCAACTTATGAAAACTAATTTTACTTTAATGATTTTCCTCAGGCTGAACGCCTCATGCAGTTGACACTCTCTGAGAGACGCAAAAAAATAATCAATGGGAACATTCTTGTAGCAGAAATCCTGAACTTGTACCCGTGGATTCAGACTTTTGATGGCATAAATGTGTATATATGTACACTTTATGGATTTTGCTACATATTGTTACTAATTGTCAACTTTATTTGTAGGGTTATAATGTATATAGCTATTTATATTTTATAGTAGGTAATTGATATTTAACTACTGGTACTTCCATTCTCCCTCTCAGGCTCAAAGGCCTCAGTGACGGGAGATAAGCACTCATAACTAAGTACAGTTATTGCAGATGCTCATCTCTGTAACCTTCACTTATAATTATTTGATGCTTATATCTTTACAGATAATCAAGGAGTTCCTGAGATTAGAACCACAAGCGGATGAACCAGACCCAAGAGTAGCAGTTTTGAAAGGGCTGGAGAAATATAGGCTCCCAATAATTGCCATTCTCAAAAAAAGAAAAGCAGTTCCTCTGTATATGGAAACCTTACTTGAACTCTATGACCACGATGAAAGTCAATGCGAGTAATGTCTAGTTCAATTTGTTCATTTCAGTAGCTGGTAGCAATTTAATATATGTATCTTTTCATCATTAGCAATGCATCTTTCACTTTTATAAGCCCAGTATTCATGAAACTATGCTGCATGCAAAAACCAAACATTGTATTAAGCATGACCTATCTAACTGTAATGCTTGCACCAATTTCTATAAAAGTACTAATTTAATTGTTCAATTCCTGCTCTTCTATCAAATTTTTGGCTGAGTGCTATGGCTAAATAATTGCAGCATAAGTGATGTTAAAGATTTTAATAGGTGTAAAGCATCTCTCTCTCTCTCTCTCTCTCTCTCTCTCTCTCTCTCTCTCTCTCTCTCTCTCTCTCTCTCTCTCTCTCTCTCTCTCTCTCTCTCTCGTAAGGAAAGACATTATTTCTAGTGTAAATAAACCCAATAGGCTGTCCAATTTGAAATTTAAAATGTAAATATTATCAATCTTTTTAGAAATGTTAGCTGCATCCTCTTCCCTTGCAGTCCAATAAGACAGGTCACTAATTCATGTGGAGATAGAATTCTTGGAGTCACCTTTGCCGGCACTAGCGCAAGTGCAAACAGTCTGATGAAGGTTTCTTCCATGGTTGTGATGAAGTTCAGGACTTCTCACACTGTTTTGGTGGATATGATGAGAAGAATCGGGAGTTCGGAACATCAGTGCGTTATGTCAGGGCATGTAGGTTCGGCTGGGGTTTTCTTTCTTTCTTTCTTTTTTTTCTTTTTTTCGATCAGTACTCATCATATTCTTACGAGGACTTGCTAGACAAAGCATTATGGCATTATGATATTACCCAAATAGTGTCTCAAGTAAAAAACATAACCGCATACTCGTACAAAAGATTTGCTGCTGTGACACAAAGGACAAAAATCATTAGTATACTGGTCGTTCTGAGCATTCAATCAAAATGCTTGTCATTCATATAATTAGTAGAACCATCGAGGAGCTTTATTTTTGTTAATTCTTATGTGATAAAGCAATAATTACAGGAGACTTTTAAAAGATTGGTACTCAAATTAGTGGACTGTCCTAATGGATGTGACCATATCTTCACTTTTTCCTTACACAGTTAATTTTCTTTTGTTTATTTGATTTACTTATTATCATATTTATTTATATATTTATTTATTTGCACCAGATGCTTGCTTAGTTATATTGGGGTTACTTCACCTGCTTGGAGAAAGGAAAGACTCCATTTTTACTAAGGTTAAATTTCAGTACCTTTGATTTTAGAGTGGTGTGTATATATTGAAATTTTTGAATATATTATCACCTTAAGATATACATCTACATATAAATTTTATTTTAATGTCAAAATGTTATTAATGTTTACACTATTATTTCTTCCTTAAGGTACCAGAAGAAGAACTAAGAACAGGGCAGTATAGTGTGTATTTGATGGTGCACCTGTAGCTGAACCAACATGTATTTCTATGGCTGTAGTCTCATTGGTAGCAGGGCTTTGTGTTTAATATTGAACACCCAAAAAATTGTGAACATTTCCTCTGTTTCACAACATCCCATCTCTTAGGTATCAAGTATGACAAAGGTAACATTTCAAAAACAAGATCTCAACTTGTAAAACTCAATGAAGTAAAGACAGAATTGAGCTACAAAAATGCATAAATCTGCTTCCAAATATATTCAACTCCACACATAATGCCTCTCTCTCTCTCTCTCTCTCTCTCTCTCTCTCTCTCTCTCTCTCTCTCTCTCTCTCTCTCTCTCTCTCTCTCTCTCTCTCTCTCTCTCTCTCTCTCTCTCCAAATTGGGAAGTATTCTTCATGTACCATATGATGCATATATTTTTATTTTTTATTTTTTTTATGGATTTTTTACCTTTTTTTTTATTTCTCTGTTATTGTAAGTGATACATGAAGCTTCTTTATTACTGTTATGAGCATTTCTGTAGATTTGTTTAGTTAGTATATCCCATAGAAATACTCATTTTCTTCTTTTGTGTGGCTTTAAAGGATTAATGGTGACATATGGATATGATCTGGGTTAAAAGCTTGTACAAATAAGGTTAAATGTCTATTTTTGCACTGGTTGTTTCCCTAAGTTTCTTAAAAGTACTGTGATATAATGATTAGCAGTGGACTAATTAATTATTCTTTACAGGGTCTGTAACTCCTTACATTTAATTTATGTTAACTTTACTTACATATTTTTTCCTTTAGTTTATGAATGGGAGGAAGGTTTAATATTCATATCTTAAGAGATGCTTACTTTCTTTTCCACATTGCAAGTTTTAGTGATTAATACTCACAAATGTGTATTATTTACTTAATGGCTTGTCAAAACAGGTTGTTTTTGTGTTGCTTTTTTTTTCTCTCTCATGCTAGGATGAAGTGTTACTAATGGAGTTTATTTTTTACATCTGTTTTATATATCATTACAGTTTTGAGGGGAGCTTTCTGTTAAATGTTCAAGTGAAAAGCATATTATACTATAGATGATAAAAATTATAGTGTTTATTTTATTTTATTTTTTTTCTAATGCAATGAAATGGAGGGAACATTTAATTGTATATGAATATATTGAATTTATTACCTATTCTTTCCCTACCCTTGAGACAGCAGTAGCTAGCTGCTAGTATTAAAGGTACTAATGATTCATCATCTGCCTAAGAAAGACAAACTAATTAGTCATTTAATTGACTAACCTATGATCCACTTTACTAATGTGGTTAGTAGCAGCAGTGAACAGTACGAAGGCATTAGTCAGATATATTTCAGTAAGACCATACTCAGGTTGAGTGCTCAGTTAGTCACAAATTGACTAACATTATGTTAGTCACTGTGACTAATGCTGCCACTCGTTCTAGACCCCATGGGTTTTACTAAGAAAAGTTAGTCAGCACGACTAACTTTGGTTTTGTGTGTACCTATCTTTACCCACCCATCATCTTCATCCGTAAATTTGTATGGAAGCCACTAGATATTAAAAAGACATGACAGTGTAGCGATTGGAGTGTATGAATGTAGGAAAGTAAACTGTTTACTTAAGCTGGCCTGAGGAAGGAAGGAGAGTGAGATGGAAATATAAATGACAATAGCACATGATGGTGGCCTGGAAAAAGGAAAGGGTGCTCAGAGACCCCTTAAACCGTTGAGATGCATAGTGTTGAGAAAATAGTGGTGTGAGGAGCTGGAAACCGTAGATTTTGGTTGTGTGACAAGGAGATCGCATGCCACTTGCCCACCCACAAGTGCTGACAGCTTCCAGAGCATTGTGGGAGAGGTTTGTGGACTCAGTCAAGCCGGAGATTCATCAGTGGGCAGTTTAGTAACCCATATCTGTTTGGTGAGTAGCATGTTCTGTTTAAGATGCGGCGTGAGATCGTGTCAGGCCCGGGTGACTTGCTCACTTTCTAAGTTTATCGATACATTTTGACACGTCACTTTCTGTTATATTGATGCTACTTAGGACATCGTTGTTATTAATTTGGACTGCTGGCAACGTAGGGATGTCACTGAGGCCTTCTGCTGTAAATAATTAACCAATTACATAGCGCTCATCTAGTTACATATATTTTGATTACTAGGATTGTTATACACGTGTCAAAAACATTGAAATACATAGGAACTGAATTAGTAACATATGATCGGTAGCTAACCAATTACATATCAGCACTTATCTAATTACATATATTCCGATCACAAGTTACTATGCACATGATTTCTCAACAATTTACTTTTAATTACTTACAAGCTAAATTAGTGACGTATGTAATCAGTCGTTAACCATTTACATATCAGCGCTTAAATAATTACATATATTCGAATTACAAGTATTATTATACATGTGTTTGGCCAAGAAATTACATTAAATTACAAAGGAACGGAATTTAGTCACATAATCAGTCGTTAAGTAATCACATACCTAGGCCAAATCAATTACGTAGTAAAAAGAGGAAGACGATAGGAAGCAAGGAAGAAGGAAGAGGAGGAATAATACAGGCTGTCCCCCAAAATTTGTCATCATTTGAGATGTCCATATCGGAGTGACTACATGGTCAAGAGAAATTAAACTTACTAGGTTGAATTTTGAACATAAGTGGTTATCAAACAGCCTTGCAAGGACCAAAATGTTTGTTGCTGTTTAGCTTTCTTTTGTATTCCTTTGTATTTTCTATAATTAAAATTGTTCTGGTTTAAAAGTGGAAAATTGCAATGGCCACAGGGAATTACCACCACATCTTGAATTCCCTGCAGGAGGCGATGAAGACAGCCGCGTGGAGGAAAGCACGGGGCAGTCACCGGAAGGGTATGCGAGTAGACGTTGGTGTGTGCTTTGTAAGTAAGTGGCAGAGAGAGACGAGAGTAGCATGTTTCTTGCTGTGATGGCTAACATATCGTAGGGTGACAGCGTGGGAGTAACACAACGTAGGGTGACACAGCGTAGGGTGACAGCGTAGGGGAACACAGTGTGGAATGAAGTCTACTCTTTGCAGGGCGTGTCATAAACTTATTGGGGCCTTCGGAGAACGGAGAAGGAAGGAAGGAAGGAGTGTGGGGTGCAGCAGAAGACATCACAGCTACGCGAGGCCAGGCTGTGAAGTGGAATGTGGTGGTGAGGCAGTGGTGTCAGCGGTTTCGTGTTGAGGGCTAGAATGTTACGGTTCTCTCTCTCTCTCTCTCTCTCTCTTGTTTTCTTCCTTATTTTTATATTGTGATAATAATACAAGTAAACTTTTTATTTCATTCAGTTTTTTGTTACGACTGAAAATATACACAAATGAAATAATATTAGTAATACTAGTAGTAGTTATAGTAGTAATAATAATAATAATAATAATAATAATAATAATAATAATAATAATAAGGGTAAATATTACAAATATTCATTCATTTGTATTTTATTTTTGCTTTATTTTCTTTACGAGCACTTCCTCCTCCCTGTTCGCAGTAGTAGTAGTACTAATAGTAGTACTAGCAGTAGTAGTAGTACTAGTAGTAGCAGCAGCAGCAGCAGCAGCAGCGGCAGTAGTACTAGTAGTAGTAGCAGCAGCAGCAGCGGCAGTAGTAGTAGTAGTAGTGGTGGTGGTGGTGGTAGTACTAGTAAATAGTAGTTGTAAGTAGCAGCAACAGTAGTAGTAGTAGCAGTAGTAGTAGTAATACTTAATAGTTACATTCTAAGGTTTTATCCTTGCAATTCTCTCTCTCTCTCTCTCTCTCTCTCTCTCTCTCTCTCTCTCTCTCTCTCCTCACGACTTTCACAAAGCCATAAAGATGATTAACAGGGTTTTCAAGGGTGTTTCTCCTGTTACTAATGTAGAAATGTTATTAAAATGTCACTAGAACCGTAAAAACACCCTTGAAAACCTGTGTCACTTCGACTAGAACCTTTTAAAAGTGTTTCTCGTGTTACTAATATAAAAATATTGTTAATCTGTCACTAGAACCGTAAAAACACCCTTGAAAACCTGTGCAACTACTAAGAGAGAGAGAGAGAGAGAGAGAGAGGAGCATTTTGGTTGAGCTTATCCTGCGCTCGTTCGTGTTTGCTGCGGTGACACGGTGCTGTAGTGAGTGAAGTTTTCGTTCATAATCACGTAGCTTGTGTGGAATGGAGAAAGGGAAGTTAAGAAGTGAGGATATTTATATTATTTGAATTATTATTTGATAACGTGTCAACTTGTGTGTGTGTGTGTGTATGTGGTTGAGGAGCAGTGACAGGTGGCGCTGAGGAGGAAGGGCAGGCGGCTGGCTGGCTCCAGTTTTTTCTTCAGCACCGGTCAGTCATGCCCCACACGCTCTAGTAACCAGTGTTTCCATATTCCTGGCTCCCTGCACCGAGCACCGCCAAGCAGCATCAAGGAAGCACGAGTAGATAAGGTGAGTCCAGCGGTGCCAGCCTCCCCTCAGTCAGCCTTACTGCCTTCACTACAGCATCCTCCTCCTCCCAGTAGTGTCTTGTACTCGTTTGTTTTATTAGTAATTTTTTTTTTTGGGGGGGTTATTTATTTATTTTTGTTTTGTTTACATCTGAGTCCGGAAACAGTTGGAGATTTAGGCAAATTTTGAAGGTTTGTCAGTATGTAAACAAGCGTCAGCTGAGGTAGAGGCAGGGCGTCAGTGTTTTCTGCCGTTGTTTGCTACGTCTCTCACTTACTGTAAGCCAAACATTGTCATAAGATGGAGCCATATGTTTAGCCTTCATATCCGTTGGTCAGATAAATCCGCCATTGCCTGCTTTTGGTGTCATGAACGGATAATTAAGGCAACACGGCCGCCGGCCACCCCCCCACACTTAGGTCTCCCCCGAGGGCCGCCATGATGGACTCCTACGTGTGCCAGCTTGTGGGGTTCCAACATTTTTTTGTATTTTTCTGAATTACTTTATTTGGCTTTTATAGTAAGTTTTTATGGTTTCTAAAAATATTTCGTTGCTTTTGAAGTGTTTTTCTTGCTTCAGTTAATTAAATGTGGTGAATTGGCTGTTGTTTTTTTTTCGTAAATAAAGGGCGGTATTTACGGTGATATTTACTCAAGCCGGTTGTTGGCTTTTTTATTTGAGGCTGTAATGAAGGTTTTGTAGCTTCAAAAAATCGTTTGTGATATTTAAAGTGTTTTGCGTTCCTGTTGAGTTAAGTATGTGGAATTTAAAATAGCTTTTAATCCCGTTAAAAGTGGTGATTTTGTCATTTTTTTAGATATTTTATTTCTTTATTTCAGCTTGTTACTAACTTTGCATTGTTTTAAAAAATAGTTTAGATTTTTTAAAGTGTTTTTTCATTGGTGTAAAGTGAAATGGGTAGACTTTTCAATGCTTTTAATGGTGTAAAATGTTCCAACACTTTTTCCATATTTCATATTAATATTTTTTTACAACTACCCAGGCTAGAGATGTTTTGATATTGTGAATATTAATTAAAGTAATTGTCAAGTTAGAATATATAATGCATTCGAGCCTAGCTTCATTTTTTCTAGGAGTCAATTTCAAAATGAAATACGTTACGTACGTAAGCCAGCGGGGTGGCGGCAGCTCGCCTGTGACGTCAAGAATCCGGGACTCGCTCGGCTCCAGTGTCTCCTCGTCATTATTTACCTTAATTTTCAGTGTTTAACAGGTGTTTCCGAACTTTGGCATGTAGGTAGTAGTAGTAGTTGTAGGAGAAAATTTGAGAAATTAAGGAGGAGGAGGAAGTAAGGAGAAATGGAGGAGAAGGAAGAAGAAGCATAACAGGTAAATACCAAGAAGGCAATGTTTAGCTTAGTTTCCCTTCCTGTCCTTTCTTTCTCTGTAAAATTTGGTGTGTTTTAGGTGTTTTAAGTGTTTTGGGTGTATTTAGGAGTGTTATAGGGTGTTTTGAGTGTTTTAGGGGTGTTTATGATGTATATTTGCTGTTATCTGTGTGTTTGGGGTGAATTTAAGTGTGGCATAGGATGTTTTAGGTGTATTTTGCGTGTTTTTTTTTTTTTTTTAATCTTGTGCGGTGTTTTGAGTAATTGTGGAGTGTTTTGGTGAATTTTTGGTGTGTTTCGGGATATATTGAGGTGTAGTATGTTTGTTTTGGGCTTATTTTGTGTGTTTTAAGTGTTTTGGGTGAGTTTGTGTGTGTGGGGTTTTTTTTGGGTGTATTTGAGTGTGTGTGTGTGTGTGTGTGTGTGTGTGTGTGGTATGTATTGGGTGCGTTTGGTGTGTTTTGGGCGTACTCTGGTATTGTGGGGTGCTTTGGATATTTTGAGTGTGTTTGGGTGAGTTTTATGGGTATTCTAGGGATATTTTTGGGTGCTTTGGATGTTTTTAGCGTGTTTGGGTGAGTTTTTTTTTTTTTAGGTGATGTGGGATGTTTTGAGTGTTTTGCATGATGAAAATGTGTTTTGGGTGTGTTTGGGTGAGTTTGGATTTTTTAAGCGTGTTTTAGGTATGACTGGATGAGTTTTGTTATATTTAGGGTTATTTTGAATGTTTTGAGTGTATCTGGGTGAGTTTTGTTATATTTAAGGATGTTTTGGGTGTGCTTTGGGATATTTTGAGTGCGGTTTGTGTGTGTTTGATTGAGTTTTATTGTATTTAAGATGTTTTGAGTGTGGGTTTGGGTGCGTTTGGGTGAACTTTATAGTTATCTTGGCATCTTTTGAGCGTGTTTTGAGGTATTTTGGCCACATACGCCTTCCTGTAACTCAAATAACGTAACTTAAACACCACAACCTTACCAGATCTTACCATAACATATACAGGACAACCTTATCAAGTCTATTATACCCACAAGAGGTTGCCACACTCCAGACACTGAGCAGATACCTGTGAAGTCTTCCTGCCTCTTCTCCCACTCACCACTCTAACTCTCTCCCTCCCTCCCTTTCTACGATGACGACAATGAACCAAACCAAACCTAGTTTAACTACTACTACTACTACTACTACTACTACTACTACTACTACTACTACTACTGCTACTACTACTACTACTACTACTACTACTACTACTACTACTACTACTACTACTGCCTTCTTTCTCCTCTGATGAATGGTAATTAGATGTTTGATGTAGATAAAAATATTTTAAAGGGTAATATATTTTTTTTAATAGATACAATATGGATTTTCCCTTAGACACTGCATCACTCCTAACACTTCTAACACGTCCTTTTTTCCTCCACAGATTTCTCAAGACCTCTTTGTCGACAATGTAGAGACCAACAACTTCCTTGCCTCTGCACTGACATGTCTCTTCGCCAACATCGAGGACAACACCGCCCGCCTAACATAACAAGTAAATACCAAAAAGTCAAGATTTAGTTTAGTTTCCCTAGCTGCGCTGCCTTTCTCTGTCTTAGCTGAGACTGTCTTACTTATTATTATTATTATTATTATTATTATTATTATTATTATTATTATTATTATTATTATTGTTGTTGTTGTTGTTTCCAGGCTTAGTACTATATATTAGCTTTCTCCTTCTTCCTACAAACCAAAAATAAAAAACAACGTAAAAAGAATCTAAAAACACTTGAAACTGCCTTAAAACACTGAAGAAACAAAACAAAAAAAAAAAAAATACGATTCTTACCACGCAACTTGAAACCTCGGTGTAAATATTCTGTGAAGGATGGTCTGAGGAGATAAGCGTCCAATATTAAAGGAACTTTATGCATTTCTTTCACCTCCAGGCCTCCCTCCTTTACTGTGCCTCCTTCACACATCCCCAAGGCTCCTTCACCCCCATCTGTGAGGTATCCTAAGCCCTCCATCCTGTAATATTGGGGAAAATGTTAAGCTTTGTAGGATCTCTCGTCTCTTATCTCGTGCTGTCTCCTTCCTAGGGATTCAAAAAGTGCGGGAAATTTGTGTGTGGATCCTCCTCCTCCTCTTCCTCCTCTGCATTATAAACAGCTGTAACACTCACACATATACAATATTTTTTTCCTTTAATTAGTTTATTTACTTATTTTTTATGTATATATCTGGGCTACTAGCACACACACACACACACACACACACACACACACACACACACACACACACACACACACACACCTGGCCTTCCTAATCCTCCCAGTCTAATATTTACAGGATAATTTAATGTGTCTGTCTGTCTGTCCGTCTGTCTACATGGAGACGGCATGGACAAGGTACCAGACCATCCCAGTAATTTATTTATAAGATTATGGATCAGGATTAGGTAACAGGGAAGGATTGGGGATAAGAATAGGATTAGGAATGGGTGCTGGGTGATCTGCTGGTCTAGGGTTGCCATATATGAACTATCAAAATTCCGGACACCTTCACTAACACCTGATTATGGTCCTGATATGATACTGGAAAACATGTAAATTAATTAAAAGAAACTCAACTTATTTACCTTTGAATATGGCTGATAATAAAATAATGTGTCATCTTCATTGATGAACCCTCTTCTTGCACTGCTCTCTTATGTTTCTCAGAGCTCACATGTGACTGTAAGTCATTAATGCCTTTATGTGCCAGTGAGACAAATGTTCCTGGTTTACACACCAAACACTCGGCTTCCCACTCATCCCTGCCTTTTTTGAAGCACGGGAGTTTGTTCTGCATCTCTGCAGTGAATTTACACTTTCGTTTGGGCATCTTGACAAGAACAAGTACAGTAAAATCCCTCTCATCCAGCATTCGAGTATCCGGCAGCTTCAAGTATCCGGCACATTTTTCCCCGAGCCTTAAAATCAATAAAAAATCAATGTGTACTCATAAAATCGATTAAAATTCCCACGCGAGGCATACTTTGTCCCCTTGCCACCAGAGTGCACTACTTCGCGCCACCTGCGGCCCACTGCACTGTGTTTACTCAGTGACTCAGTCCCGCGTGTGCACTGTTTATCGCCTGACGCCTTCATCATGCCTAAAGTTGTAGAAAAGAGGAAGCGTGTTGTGCTTACACTTAAGCAGCTGATCAGATCAGCTGCTGATTAAGATCAGCTGATCTGTTATGGTAAGATGCGTGAGTGTAGGGTGGTGATTGTGGACATAATTTCACTTCTATTCAAGTATCCGGCATGTTGGCGGTCCCGTTGATGCCATTAGATGAGGATATAAGGTGCAAGTTGCCAAGAATATTTTAAGAAATAGAAGCATAGGCTACACTATGTTCCTTACTGGAAGTTATAAGAAACGTGCAGCTTTGATGACCAAGGCCAGAAACAGAGTGAGAGCAGCTTCACGGTGCAAGTCTTCAGTCACACATCCTTTGCGGCCGATGACATTTGATGCTTGGGAAATAAGGAAACACATTCCCTCCAAGTGCCATATAATTTATTTAATTCACCTGACAAATATGATCCACAGAATTTTGTAATGTTGTGGCAGACAGAGCAAAGCATCCCGAGCGTCGCCGCAGCGCTAAGGAGTGTTCACCGGCGGCAGCAGCCAGACACTGCCATGCCGGGCCAGGGCGGCGCAGTGCCCCCCCAATGGCCGGGGCAAGGCAAGGCTGACACGTAATGCCTTCAGAGTAAATGCATCTTTCACTCCTGAACCAACACACACACACACACACACACACACACACACACACACACACACACACACACACACACACACACACACACACACACACACACACACACACACACGTAAGCTTATTAAAGCAATTATTTTGATAGGTTTTCAATTCCACTACACCCACGTTTCCGTGCTACTCATGCAAAACTTAGAAACGACCTTCCTCGTAGCTCTTAAAAGTTCAGTGCCTCTAGAAATACATATCACATTTACACTTTCAATAAATTCTACAATATCTAAATTTACGTATCAAGGCATACTGTTACAGCAGCTGTACTCATATAACACTAATTTACAGGATTTATATTACTTGAAAGTACTTTAGCTGAGCATTGTCATGGAACATGGATAAAAAACAAGTTATCAACTGTTCACTTTACACCAGTAAACAAAACACTCATAGAGTCCTACATAATTTAGTAATTGTTTTACTCAGTTGAAAATTATGCCAAAGAATTAACCTCCCTAAGGATTAACATACAACGTTGCCCAAACATTGAGGAGCCAGGGCAGAAAAGGCCATGCAAGCTAACAATGGAACCTTGACTCTAAGGATATGACAAGCAGATGGTTTGTAAAGTGTTCCATCTGTCACGAGGCAAAGGTGACCCGGACACGGGTGACTGAGGCTCCTCATGACCTCCAGGACAAACACCCATCAGGAACTGGGGATGAACAGCCAATCTGATTGTTTTTGCAATCAACACTGCAAAACTGCACCAAAATTCAGAAGTCCTTAACAGCTACCCTCTCCCAAATTTTTGTGTTTACTGTGACAATCATCTTTCTCCAATTTTATACACTAAGTAGGACTGCTTGAGCCTCTTGGCACAAAGTGGAGGTATTTCCCGAGAGGCAACACAGGGACATCGACAGGGATACAAAATCAGGAACACACACACACACACACACACACACACACAAGGAGGGGAGTTCAACAATTTCTAACCATGAAAACTATCAAAATATATATGTATTTACTTCCTGCACACAAATTGAGCATGTCCTTAAGTAGGATTCATAGGTACCTTATCACCTTTCTCTTGCACACCAGTTTGGATCCAATAGTGATGCACAGAAATTTTGGGCCACACAGAACACAAACACAGGAGTTGACTTGGGTAACTAAGGGAATAAAGCTATACTTGTACATTGAACATCCATTTTCACATCAAAACAAGGGAACTTGAACAAAGTGTAGCATTACTGAGATGAGATTTTCTTGCCAAAAAGATTAATAAATAATATTCATATTCAGGTCGTCTTCAATCACTCCAAACACTCAAAAACTTCTGTTCAGCTGAGGACTCATAAAATCTAGTGTGGTGGTTATAATACTTGTACACAGAGAATGAGATTCATAATATAACAATAATTCTGTTTGATGTAAGTCACCAAACACTAACATTTGAGTTAAGGGACTTAAAATTTTCAAAACATGAGCACATATATATCTGCTGTCATATAGGAGACATACATAAGCATTTACATTTTAAAAATTATGTAGCTTATGGAGAAGAATGAACAAAAGCAGCTAATTCTCTCCGGTCAGCTAATGTCAGAAAAAGGAGACTTTGTAACAGCCAGTCAGCCAGCCAGCCTTGTGTCATTCCATCTGATGAATCAAGCACACACTCACATTCCCAAACAAGCAGAGGCAACATGCATTCTTGAATAAATTAATGCACCCAAAACCTCTTAAACCAAAAAAAAAAAAAAAAAAAAAAAAAAAAAAAAAAAAAAAAAAAAGTTATGCATCCCTCAGAGCGAAACGCATCTCACCAGCAAGCGATCTGAGCTGCAGCCTTCATTCCCCTAAACTGTCATGGAATGTTGGTGGTTGGTTGGTTACACATGCAAAAGAATTCACTCTGGGTTCTTCTCATTTTGGCACACTAAGAGGTGGGGCCTCTCACAATGGAGGGGGGCCAAAACACTAGTAATGTTGAGCTGCGGTGAACACTCCTGCAGACACTATGGCTTCAGCCCATGGTTACTGGAAAAGCCCACGGGAGGAGTTTGGTCTTGGGGTGATTGGTGCCTGCAGGGGGCGAGGGAGGGGAAGGTTGGGACAAGTTGTGGTGGTGGTTGTGGTTATGCATCTGCCATTCCCAGGAGTAATAAGCAACAATGGCCATGTTTTAGCATTGGAGGAAAATGCCCAAGGGAAGGAGGGTCTGTACAGGGGGTGGAGGACTGGGGGGACTCAATGAAGTGTCCAAAGAAGGGGAAGGAGTGGTGAGAGAGGGCAGGGATTATGAGGAACTCTAACCAAACTCCGTCTTGGTGTAAGATCTTTAAAGCCCGAGATCAGTAATTTACACAGGTCTTGGGTGTGTGTGTGTGTGTGTGTGTGTGTGTGTGTGTGTGTGTGTGTGTGTGTTGAGTTATTTTCTGTATTAATCAAATTTCTGTTCAGAATGATTAATACACTCACAGACTTCCATCTCAGTGAAATATTTGTATGCACAGTGAAAATTATATGCACCCATGCCACCTCTTCTAATGGTCTCTTTCATGTATCTACTTGTACGCTACACTCATGATGGTTTTCTAGTTTAATTAAAGAGAACAGAACTATTTTCATGTATATGTTTTTCCATGAAGTTGTGTGTGTGTGTGTGTGTGTGTGTGTGTGTGTGTGTGTGTGTTTAAATTACTTGGCAAACAAACTTGTTCCCTGTTTTAAATGGCAGTGTTCTTGTATCTGCTACCATTACTACTACTGTTGTTGCTGGCGGTGGTGGTGGTGGTGGTGGTGGTGGGTGAAATGTCTCACAAGAGTTAGTACATTAAGGTGGAAGCCATTTGATGAGCAGAGTCAGGAGAGGTGTTAGTTGTGGGACTTTGCAGGACAAGAAGTGCATGAAAATTGTTAAAAGAAAGAAGGGGAGGGTGAAGATAAGGGGAGGGCATGGAGAAGGGGGAAGATGCAAGGTTGGAGCAAAAGCCGAGCCTTATTAGACACTTAGATAACAAGGGAATAGTGGGGCACTCCCTCACCTGGTGCCTTCCACTCACTCTCTCTCTCCACCTCACTCACAGCCAGTAGGGCATGAATGACTGGGGCAGTAACGTTGCCACGCTGGGTCATGCTGGTGGGTCACAGATTGAGGGAGGGTGTGTGGCCTGGTCTGAGGTGGAGTTGGGAGTGAGGTGGCGACCAGTGGGGTGCACTGTGCCCCAGGACTCCACACGCCAGACATGCCAGCGGGAGTCTACTGGGGTAGCAGAGACACTTTAGAGATCTGTATTATGTGAGATGCCTGGCTGAGGCTGCGGCGGTGGGTGGGAGGGAGGAGGAAGGTGCAAGGCTGGGGCGGGAGGTCATGGAATGGTTGCAGTGTGTGCCTGCCTTGAGGGCTCACACAGGCTGCTCAATGCAGGCAAAAGTAGTTACAGTTCAAACACATCTCACACCTTCAGGACATTCCTGCAAGGCAAGCACACAGCAAATTTCTGGAAGGGGTTGACTTGTTCCCAAAACTTAGAGTAGAGCTAACATTATGTTACATGCTCGTGGCCAACCCAGAGTCAGCACAAGTCAGTGGGGCAGTACAGCCCCGTGCAGCCAGCACAGTCAACAGAACAGCACCATTTAACAAGAAGGAGGCGGGGCAGTATGTACAGAGACACTCGTATGTACACCACTCCTCCCCTTAAAGTCTGGGGCCCCTCAGAGGCGGCCCGGGGAGAGCACGCGCGGCAAACACAACCTACGTAAGTATGAACTAACACTGCTGGTCCTCTGTAGAGTACTGTAAGGCACTCATGCTCATCACAGACATTAGCACAGCGTCCTGGCCCAGAACGGGGCCGGCGCCGGGGCCCGTGGTCCCTGACTGGTCCGAGGTTGGGCAGGGGACACCCGCCGGGCCTGCATGTTACTCATGCAGCAAAGTCAATGCGGTCCCAGGAGAGACTTGAGTTGAGGTCATGGGCCTTGAGGTCCACCTCCTCCAGGTTAAAGAGGTCCAGCTGATCCTGGGTGTGGGAGAGCAGAGGATCACTCTGGTGCAGGTTGGGTGCTGCATTGCTGGGACACGCTCGGCTGCCACTGCTTCCCTCAAAGCCCCCCAGACTCACCAGGTGGGTAGACCAGGTGGGGAAGGGAGTGGGGGCCTGGGGGGGTGCTGAGGTGGGCACCAAAGAGTCCAGCCAAGAAGCCACATCCACATCCTCTCCAGATTCCATCTTCACCTCCATGGGAGGCACTTGCTCAGGCAGGCGAGGGGCCAGCAACACATCTTGATTAGAAGTAGAGGTGGGAGGAGGCCCCTCTAGGGAGGGCTCCAGGGCCCCCAGCTCCATGCCCTCCAGTCCTGGCAGGTCAAGGTCCAGGGGCAGGTCCAGAGGAGGCTGATTGGCACCTTCCATCACTAGGTCAGCAAAGAGGGAGTGGGAAGACAATCCCCCACCCCCTGTGGGTGAGGGGCAGGGGCCTGGTGGAGGGACCTGGGAAGGCCCCACACGCTGACTAGAATGTGGTGGTGGCGGTGGCGGAGGCGGCGGTGGTGGCACGCCCCCCACCTCAGCACCCATCTGGGCAGGGCTGAGGGAGGTGATGGACAGCGGGGCAGAGGTGGCAGTGGTGAATGTGTTGATGGAGGAGATGGCATTGAAGAGTGAGGATGTGGTGGCTGTGGTGGTGAAGACCGGAGCAGCACGGCAGCTCCTGATGGGGGGCGTTGGAGTGTGGGGGTCCTGTGCTGCACTGGGAGGCAGCTCTAAGGGTGAAAAGTCATTTTGAGTAAACCAGCAGAAATAATTACCTTTATATTCCATACAACAGATGTGGTGAAATACAAACACAACAACCACACAATAGAGAAACACATCCACACACACACACACACACACACACACACACACACACATTACTGCCGTGTGCCTCACCTCCATTCTTGATGAGTATCTCCAGGACGTCATCCACCGCCTGGCTCTTGATGGACAGCTTGGTGGGCGTCTGGAAGCAAGCATGTCATTAACCACTAACTCACAGTCTTGTTTTTTTAAGTAAGAGAGGCACTGGCTGAGGACAACAGGAAGATAGTAAAAAACATCAATGTGCCAGTCTACTTCTCCCTCCAGCATGCGTTAAACTCCCAATAATTCACCCTACATAAATTTTTTTTTTCAGTACATTCTATCCTCATTTTGCTTTTAATAATGTAAACAATGGACCAAGCACATCCCCATATCTCCAGATGATGAGGCAAGATTTGTATGTCACTGTGTGTGTGAGTCTGCTGCATGCACAGTCTGCCTTACCACGGATCCCTTGAGCTGCTTAGTGGCCTCGTCGTAGTTGGGTGGCGGCTTGATCACAAATCGTGGCTCTGAAGTGCCGTGGTTTATGCTGTTGTTGTTGTTGTTGTTGTTGTTGTTATTGTTATTGGTGATGTGTCTGGTATGGTTGTTCATGTGGTTATGGTTACTGAGGTTACTACTAGTGTTGATGGTATTATTGTTGTTGTGATTGATGTTGTTGTTGATAATGTTGTTGATGGTGGTGGTGTTGCAGCCACTGGTAGTGACGATGAGACCAGAGAAGTTTGGCAATGAGGCAGCCCTGTGGGGTGGACAGAGAGTCAAGGAGTGCTGCTCAAGGAAACAGCTTTATTACTACAGTTTTGAAAGCATTACTGAACTATGCTCCACTGGCTGTGTGTCAGCCCAAGGTTGTGGTGCACCAAGACTGACCTTTGGTGTGTGTTGAGGGTGAGACCATTCTGGACAGGAGTCTGGGAGGGGCAGGCCCGCTGACCTCGGAGGGGCAGGGTGGAGGTGGTGATGGTGGTGGTGGAAGTGCTGCAGACAGCAGGGGGGCTGGGGGAGGCCAATAGCTGATCCCACCCATTCTCCAGCTTGACCTGCACCTCTTCACTACCCAAGCTTGGGCCATTCTGTGTTGCCCGAAGTTTGGGAGGCTCCTGCTGCACCACCTGCTGCAGTAACTGCTGCTGCTGCTGTTGCAGGTGGTGCAATTGTTGTAAGTGGCTCTGAAGCTGTTGTTGCTGCTGCTGCTGCTTTTTGTTGTGGATGTGTTGCTGCAGAATCAGCTTCTGGCTCAGCTTGGCGTCAGGCTGACTGCGGCGCTGCTGCTCCTGTGCTTTCATCAGACTCTGTTGCTGCTGCTGGAGCTGCAGTTCCAGCTGTGTCTGGCGAAGCTCACGCTGCAGCTCTTCTATCCGCCGCTGCAGCCGGTCCATAGTCTCCCCAGGCTGTGGGGCGGGGCTTGGGGCAGGGGAGCTGGGTGCCAGCACCACAGGTGGTGGTGGTGGAGGTGGAGGAGGAGGAGGGGGAGGAGGGGTATTGATGGAGCCGCCCTCACTCAGCTGAAGGCTAAGAGGGGTGAGTGGGGTGAATTCACTCGTGTCCATTGCAGAGTCAAAGTCAACCTCCATGGGAGCCACACTTGGGGGACGGGTGGAGGAGCCAGACACCTGGGAGAAGGTGGGAGAACGGGAGCCGCCCTCCTCGGCCAGGTCCATTGATGCCTCGAGCAACCCTGGCACTGTGGAGAGACATGCCAATTACCACACTGGTCTTCCTATACTGACAATTATAAGTTTTATTATTTGGATATACACATAACATCTTCCTTTTACATTATTCCCATCAGTATTCAAGATGAAGGCAAATGTGCATCAACAGTAATCATATCCACCTAACAATATTCATCAAATCATACATAACAGATGGCTGGACCACCATGTCGCTGCCCCATGACCTCCACCCAGACCTGTTCCACTGCCATGCAAATTCACACCTGACTACAACCAACACCTGTCAGGCACAGGACACAAATGCTTCCAGGCACTCACTTGAGTCGTCGGTGTGGAGGTGTGTGGGAGTTGGGGTGGAAGTGGTGATTGGTGAGGCCTGTGGTAACTGGGCTAAAGTGGTGGTGGTGGTGGAGGCAATAGTGGCAGTGGGAGTGGTGGAGGCAGCAACAATTCTCTCTTCCTCCACTTGTATCTCCCGCTCCACGCTGCCCAGACGCAGGGTGACGGAGGGTCCAGTGGGAGTGGCAGAGGCGGTAGTGGTGGTGGTGGAGCTGGTGCTGGCGGAGGGAGTGGTGGGGGAGGTGATGAAGGTGGTGCTGTGGGACCTCAAGCGGTCAATGAGCTGAGGCTTGGATCCAGACACAGGCAGGTTCCTCTTCTTCAGCTCAGCCTTCAGGTCAGACACTGGGGATGGAAAGGAGTCACATCAATAACATCATTGTACTTCTATCATGTTGTCATTGTTAATGTTGATGCTATTTAATTTTAAAAGGCCCAACATTTTTGCATATATTAAGTTCCTTCCCTGTCAGTTTAATTCCCTGTAACTTCATAACTGAAGAGGAATGGGTTGGTGTTGTTATCAACCTGCTTTCTCATTTTACCTTTTCTAATACATGATGTTTTATTCTTCCTCATTAGAAGTAAAAAAAAAAGGAACCTGGGTTTTCCCTCAATGGTTATAATACTGTCACTGCACAAAGCTCTGATCACCAGCACCTGTCACTGTTCCTGCCAACAATTCCCATGCTATATGTTGTGATATGTATACTCTCTTCAGATACTCATGCCACCAATCATCCCAATGATGCCACTATTTGCACCATTAACATTTCCTCTTTGCCAAGTCAATGTTATGTTGCAAAATAATTTAGCGTCCATTGTGTGTGTGTGTGTGTGTGTGTGTGTGTGTGTGTGTGTGTGTGTGTGTGTGTGTGTGTGTGTGTGTGTGTGTGTGTGTGTGTGTGTGTGTGTGTGTGTGTGTGTGTGTGTGTGTGTGTGTGTGTGTGTGTGTGTGTGTGTGTGTGTGTGTGTGTGTGTGTGTGTGTGTGTGCACTTCCAGAAAACCCACCCTTCATGTCCTCCAGCTTGGTGTGTATACGGATGCTCATCTCTGGAGGTGTTGGAGGTGGTGGTGGAGCAGGAGGTGTGGAGGCAGGAGTGGGTGTGGAGGATGGGGTGTGGGTGGGGGTGTGGAGGACTTGGGAGAGGGTGAGGCCACTGGCCACTGTGGAGGAGGGAAGTGGAGGAGGCGTGGGAGCGACCTTGATGACGCTGGGCAGGCTGGCAGTAGATCCATCGCTGCTGGCTTGAGGCTTGAGGCCGGCTGGCAGGATGATCTGTGGGTACTGAGCAGGGAACAGGGAGTGAGGTGCTGTGACTGAAGTGACAAGATGGTAAAGCTGAGGCTATCATGATATTATTCATCACAGAGCAGTCACTATGATTGTTACAATGTGAAAGTATGAATATCAGAGTAAAACAAACTTTAAAGGAATTATAGAGATATCAACAGGTAGACATGAACTACATATGTCTTACATTTTCAAAGGAAACTTAATGTACTGTAAAAATCAAATATTCTAATATTCCAACCTAAGTTACCACACACACACACATACACACACACACTTAAACCACACAAGTTGCCTACCTTCTGCTTAAGCTCCAGCTGGCATTGCAAGAAGAGCTGCTGCTGCTGCAGAAGAATGTCATATGAAGTCTCTGCCTGATTGTTGCTGCTTGCCTCCCTCTTCACCGCACTGGGTGGACCCTGCCCAAAAAAGTAACAATTAGTGGGAAAATAAAGCACAGACATGTACTCTGCCAGCAGATGGCTTTAGTGATGCATCACAGATGATTTCTGGTGTTTTATAACAAGTGTATATACAAACTCTTCAAATAATTTGGTTACAGCTCCTCAACTTGGATCCTGGCCCAGACTTTATTAGGTGAATAAGAAAAGAGAACTTCCAACACTATTTACATCTGACCAGATTCAGTCCCATATCAAGCAACACTCCCTTGCCAAAATGATTTATCAATCTACCTCATATGTTTTGTGGTCTTTGGGGAATCCCTCCTAGGTTATTACAGAAAGTCCCCATTCATAAGTTCCTTTGTTTACATAAAATTCAATGAATCTGTAAATAGTGTTTCACATCTCCATTAATGACCCTGAGAAATATATATGTGTAGTGGGTGACTAGAAATATGTACAGTATTGACAATCTAAGTACAATTTTGAATTAGATACTGGATTTGATTGTAACAGTTACTATAGCCATCAAGGGAGTGTTGATGGACAGGAATACTTCTCTATCCACTGCATCCACTGCCTTAGAGGCAACACTCTCACATCACTGACAACACATGCCTCACACTCCAGCAACGCTCACCTTGTACTCGTGGAACTTGATGGTTCTCGCCTTGGGTTGACTCTTCACCTTGGATTTCTTGCGGCTCTTGGACTGGTCCTTGCCAGGGGCTGAGTTTTGGAGGGGAGGCGTGGTGAGGGCGTGGGGGAGAGGGGTGCGGGCCACAAAGAGAGTCTGAGTGAGAGTGGAAGCCTGTGGGGAGGGTAGTAGAGGGTGTTGGGGAGGAGAGGCTAGGGAGGAGAGTGGGGAGAGAGAGGAGGTAGTGGAAGTGAGGGAGGGAGATGCTACAGGTGCAGTTGGGGGAGGTGGGGGTGGCCGGGTGATGACTGTGGCCACCACTGTTGCGGGGAGGGAGGTGGTGATGGGGGCGGAGGGCTCAGTGAGGACAGGGGAGGGGGAGGAGACCAGCTCCCGCACCCCTGAGGAGGAGGAAGTGGAGGATGAGGAAGATGAGGATGAGGAAGAGGAGGAAGAAGAGGAGGAGGATGTGGAGGAAGGTGTGACACTGCCTCCTCCCTCAGCTTGGTCAGGGGACATTGCCCCCTCACTGCTGGACTCCTCCTCATACTGCACATACAGGCTCGGATGCTTACGCGGTTCCCCCTCGCTGGTGCTTTTGAACATCAGCTGCCCCTCTGTGGATGGCAACACCCTTCAGCATGCACACACAATACTCAAATGCAACAGATAGACAGATTGAACATTGAGAGAAACTGAAAATATGGCATCAAGAAAAATAAATACCAAGGATGGAAGGATCAGAGAGAAAGTACTACTGTGAAAACTCTAACCAGGTGTAAGCTTGAGTGATGAAAATGGAAAACTGTGTGTGTGTGTGTGTGTGTGTGTGTGTGTGTGTGTGTGTGTGTGTCAGAGTTCTTTTTACCCACAAATTCATACTTTTCTTATCCTGTCAAAATAATTCACCAATTTTCTGAGTTCTTTTTTCACATGCATTTCTCATATATCAGTTTAGAATGATCAAAATACTATGCCAGTTGTTCTTTTCATCATGCCTTTCTCATACCAGATTAACAATTCTCCTAACAGTACATAGCAAGCAGGAACAGACACTCACCCTTGACAGCCTTCTCAAGGGGCTCAGTGGTGTGTAGGATGTTGGCCCGCACCAGCTCAAGAGGGCCGGGGCGCTGGCAGAGGTGATCACTGATGGCATCCGCTATTCGGGCTCGCTTCAGCTGCTTCTGCTTCTCCACCAGCGAAGGGTCAATGTTCCCAGGCGCGTCTGTGGAAGGCAAGGGCAGGTGAGTGGGAGAAAAGAATTGTGTGTAAAAAATGGTGGATGAAAAGGAGTCATGTGTAAAGAAAGGAGAATGAAAAGTAATGAAGGTGAAAAGAGTAACATACTGAAGGAAAGGAATGGAAGTTGAGGAAGAGAGATGTAGGAATGGAAGTTGAGGAAGAGAGATGTAAAATATAATGAAGATGAAAAACAATAATGCAATGGAGGAAAGGAGAGGAAATTATTTCAAGGAAGAGCTGGGAAAAATAATGAAGAGGGTGAAGAGAGAACAACACAATGAAGGAAAGGAGTGGAAATTAAAAAGTAGAGGATGAAAAAATGGAAGTATATAGAAATGAAGAAGAGAAAAAAAATAATGGGGGAGGGGGGAATATAAAGTGAGATAAAGAATAACAAAAAAATAAAATACAGACACAAACTGAAAAGTGAGTAAAGAGAATGACTGAAAAGTGACAAATATAAAAAATATACAATAATGAAAAAAAAATGATGAAAAGGAAGGAAAGATGAAAATAAAGATGTAAAACTAAGGGAACAGAAAAGAAAGTGATGAGACAATAAGTGAGTAATGGTGAAGAAAAGGTGAGAATGTAACAGGAGTGAGAAAAAGAAGCAAGACAGGATGTGGGTGGTGAAAGTGTTGCAAATGATAGATGATGATAGAAGTGATGAGAGACTGATGGGGAGGGGGGAGAATGTAGTGATGAGAGATGGATGAGGCATATGAAGTGAATACAAGAAGGGGAGGAAAATCAAGAGAAAAATGAAGAAGCAATTATTCAAGTGACAGACAGAAAGGAGAGGAAAGGACAAAGGATGCAAATTCAAAAGATGGAGATTAAGAAAGGAAGGGAAGAGAAGAAAAGAAGTAAGGACAAGAAAATATAATGAGAACAGAGAAAATCTGACAAGACTAGACAGCAGTGAAGAAGGAAAATAAGAAAAGGATTAGGAAAACAGAAAAACAGAAAACATATGAAGGAAAAAAATTAAATAGAGTGTTGCATCAATCCTCACCCTCCAAGATGTGTTGGCGCACCAGCTCCTCCCTGTCGGGCCGCCTCTGCATCTTCTGTTTGAGGATGTCATGTTTCTTAGCCATATCCAGACGCTGCCGCTGCTCATAGAAGGCTGTTGGGGTGTTCATGGCTGTGGGAGGAGGGAACAAGGGTTGGCCATTAGAGGAGAGGTTGTTATTGCTGGTGTATGAATGTGCTTGCCTAGTTTACCAGATTCATGCTAGTTTCTGATTCATGCTAGAGGAATTAAGCTACAGGAGGGAGGAATGATATGTCTGCTTAGTCTATTTCATTGTGATGTAAACTAGAAGGATTAAGCAGCAGGAGGAGAGAAAAAGGAGTCATGTATAGTTATGCTTGCCTAGTTTACCTTGTTGTGATATACATGAGAAGAATTAAGCTCATTGTTACTGTGTATATGCCTTTTATCATTGCTCCTTGATAATCAAAAGTGAAGTGTCCAATGGTTTATTATTTGCATGAGGGCCTGTATGATATATGGATGCATTAGTGTTCAGTCCTATGTAGAGCCTCTAGTTGATGCTCATTTGTTAGAAGGGTGCAATTCCCTCACTTGTGGTATGCACATACACAGTAACACTCTTTGTTTCTCATCTTCTGTTGTTTTCAAGTTTCCATTAATAAATTTAGGCAAAAGTCAAAATTTTTTGGTTAATTTGCAAAGAATTGTCTTGTTTTGTATTTCTTTCTGCACTTTTTTCCTTTTTATCCTTTTGTTAATTTTTTACATCCACCTTTACACACCAGTGCAAATATCCCTTCTCTGATTCTGTCTTCATGCCTTTCACTATCTCCATAAGAGTAAAAATTATAACAATAATAGCCTATCCATCTAGCTATCTATGTACCTGGCTGGCAATCCCACAGGAAGTGGCCCAGACAAAGCATCACACAATAATAATAATAATAATAATAATAATAATAATAATAATAATAATAATAATAATAATAATAATAATAATAATAATCACCTCTGCTTACCACAACTCAACTTTATTCTAAATTTCTATAGCACTGACTGCATGGTCCACTACAGTACCTGGACACAGATTTTAATGTTTCTGTATGTGTATAATCTATAGTATATATATATATATATATATATATATATATATATATATATATATATATATATATATATATATATATATATATATATATATATATATATATATATATATATATATATATATATATATATATATATATATAAAAAAATTATTTTCTTTCTTCCCTCTGTATGTCCCTTTTTAACCTTCCATGCCCTCTTGTATCTCCCAAGTCTCATAAATCAATGTTCTCTTTGCACTTTTCTCACTCCCTTAAAAACTTTGGGTATTATAATTAGATCCTTCCTTTCCTCTAAGGTTGTGAGTTTCTTAAGAGTTTCCTCATGCGTTGGGTATCTCAGATGTAGAGGTTGTCTTGGTTGCTGGCCTTAACATGGGTAGGGGAAAGGGTTCGAGAGAGTTGTGTTTATTTATGATACACAGCAATTCAAAGTATGCTCATGATCTGTGGGGCAATAGAAGGGGAAGCGAAGACAGCCAAAGAGGTATTTTTATTGTTTGTGTTTCTCTGTCATAAGCTAAGATTTTTAAGGACCATTTAGATTCTGAGTATATTTCACTTCCTTGACTTAACACTATAATACTTTCATTCTCCTCCTCATCACCATCACTGTTTTGAAAGGAAAGTCCTCTTTTATACAGGCCAGCCTGTCACCTGATGGCAGCTCACTAACATCAACTAACATGCCTCTGTACTCCACACTCTCCATCCATCTTCCTAAAGGACACCATTTTTTCACTGAGCTTTTCAACTGCACCTCACTGCAAACTGAGAACCAATATCTAAACCTCACACATTTCTACTCAAAGATAATCCCTTACACCAACAACTGGCAACTGATGCAGCACTGAGATAACAGAAAGGATGCATCACTTATATCTGTACACAGATAATGAAATTAGTAACATCATAACATTCAAACACTTATTTGCAAAGGACTGAATGTTAACACAGCAAACTAAACATTCAATATCTTCATATCTAATGCACTTGCAGAAAAAGGTTATATTTCTGTTCCAAGCATCTGACTAAAAATTAATCCTACACTAAGTATGCAAATTAGGAGCAGTAAGCATCACGAATACTATCACACATGCAGATGTGCTTATATGCAAATAGCAAACCTACACATGTGCTTACATCACTCTTGATCTGATATAAGTATTCAAGTTACTTCTAAATACTTGCCTTCCACTACCACTCTTTACTTTTACTTCTCCTCCTCCTCTTCCTAGCTTCTTCTGCTCCTCCTCCTCCTCCTCCTGCTGCTTCTCCTCCCCCTCCTGCTGCTTCTCCTCCTCCTCCTGCTGCTTCTCCTCCTCCTCCTCCTCCTACTCCTCCTCCTCTTCCTCATGACTGACACCTTCAACAACATCAGGTCATTCTGAACTTTATATAATCTTGCCTTTCACTGCCACACACTTCCTTCTCTGAGCAAAGCATTAATAGTAGCTTTTTTACTCTCTTGTTTATTCAAGTCTTGGCTTGACTAGACTGAATGGGAATGACACACCTTATTAACTAACAAACCAAGTGAATACATGCGTATGTAATGAAGTAACTAAATGTCAAGCCTTAGGTACTCTAGGGTGTGTTTGGCAGATCACAGTAACCAACAAACCATACAAACAAATAAATGCATAAATAAGCATACAGTTAATATGGAAAGTTATCATCTAACTAAAAAACTCTAAAAAGAATATATTGACTATCCACCCAACCTTATCAATAAACAAAAAAACAAATAAAAGAGCAAATAAAATACCAAGTAAAAAACTATTCAAAATATAAACTGATAAACCTTGAAGAAAAATATAAACGTATCAATCTTGAAGGCAATCAGAGGAGCAGCGCCAGACAGTCGGACAGACAGTCGCCTGCAGAAGCAAATACTCACGTGGAATCACTCCGCGGTTCACCAGATCCTCCCGTGGCCGCCGCAGCATCAGCTTGACCTTGAGGGCTGCAAAGAGAGGCCGGGTGAGGACAAGAGCATGGTGAGGGGCAGGACAACAGATGACAAGTGAGGGTGGGAGCAGTGAGGGGCAGGACAACCAATGACAAGTGATCTAGAACTAATGTACTTTGTTTATGTGATTGGATAAGGTAATTTGTGACCTTATTGTTGAGTGTATATAGATGTGTGTGATGGGACACAGTTGTTATTGTATTGAAGTGATTATTTATGTCTACAGCAACCAGTGACAACAAGTGATTTATAACTCATGTACTTTGGAGTAATGTTATGTCTCACTGGGCTGCTCATCTGATTGGAAAGGGCAATTTGTAGCCTTTTGTTGAGTATATGTGATATGGGATGCAGTTGTTATTGTACTGAAGAGTGCTTACATATATCTATGCATTAGACTGATACCTCCCATCGAGATATATACCACATTCACAAGTGTTCTCTCACATCTTAGCCTCTGGGGGAGTCATCAATATATCAACAGTTTCCACTCTTCTCTGAGGCCTGAATCTTCATCTATGCTTTTATATATTCTTCCCATACACAGTTCTCTTCTTGTTTAAATGTTCAACTTCATTTACTTTTCTTCTTCTGCTTTCAATTTATTCCACACCTCTCTTCTTCTACATGACTAAAAACATGCTTCATATTCTTTCACTTCATAACTTACTCAAACTGCTCCCTAAATTGCAGCTACTTCAGACAGTCTGTGACTATAAGAGGGAAGAATTTATATATGCTTTTTAAAGAGTGACTGCTTGATTGATGTCACAAGGATATTCAACTAATCAACCTTCACGAGATAATACATCTCAAGTCTTCCATAATGTGTGTGTGTGTTATCTTGAGGTGATAGTGTTGTGGTTTAGTAATGATAGTGTATAATTTTTGTGTCTCTGGAAAAAAACTACCATGTTATTCTTAGGTGATGGCTTCTGGGAGATGAGTTGGGGAGAGGAAGGGCTGAGAGGCAAAACATGGACTAAGACAACAATAGGAAAGCTTAGGGTGACCGCTGCCAAATTAGAAAGCAATGCAATAAAATCACGGGACAGACTTTTCCTGGTTACAGTACTTATGCTTTTACTGCACATATATAGTAAGTGTAAGGCCATGTTTTAAGTAATGGTGAAGTATGTATGTATGTATATATAGTTTACTTAATATATGGGAAACAAATAATCAATAAATAAATAAAAAAAAAACCTACAGGATGCCACAAACCATCAAAGTCAAACAAACACACACACACACAAACATACACAATGAGAAAAAAAAAAAAGAATTACATCTATGTGGCAATGGCTTTTGAGATCTTGTTATATCCGAAGCTGAGACAATCACCAACACTTATAGATCATTTCAAATAGTATAATGTAGTAATGGCCAAGAAACTGATGTGTACTGATGTTCTGCTACTTTATAAAATACTAGTTAGATATACTTTCAATTGCAGAAGCATTATATAAGTTATCTGAAAGTAGATGACTGTGTGTGTGTGTGTGTGTGTGTGTGTGTGTGTGTGTGTGTGTGTGTGTGTGTGTGTGTGTGTGTGTGTGTGTGTGTGTGTGTGTGTGTGTGTGTGTGTGTGTGTGTGTGTGTGTGTGTGTGTGTGTGTGTGTGTGTGTGTGTGTGTGTGTGTGTGTGTGTGTAGGTCCACAGTGCTGCTTGGAGGACGTACGTCAGAATACATAACAAACACCTGCCTCACAACACAGAACTGAAGTGTGACATCATGCCAGATTCCAAACAGTCTTTGTTCATATTTCATTATGATACAAGTCATGAGTCGAGTTGCCAGCTGTAAAAGACAGTTTGCCTTACAGTTTTCCCCAAACATTATGTTAAATCCTCAGTTATAATGTTTTCCATATATTGTGGATGGCTAACCTGGACATTTTACTGTATTGGACTGAAGTGAACTGATGGATAAAACATACACTTTCTTCCCATCAGACATAATGGTTCTGTTACCACAAATGGAAATATACAAAAGCTAGACTCCTTATTTTCTATTCATTTCTTGTTTGAAATCAGACTGACAACATCACTTTGGCATAGAATATCAACAAGGACTGAGCAATGCAGGTCACCACTGCATAACAACAAAGCAAGCCAACAAAGCTGTAGTGTCAGTCTGCACACACACATCAAAGGAGCAAATCAGTCGGCTAAAGTTTTCCTCCATCACTGCTGATTGACGGACTAATTGAGTGAATTGCTTTACGGCGCCACACAAATGGGATCACTTAATGCTACAAACACTGCCGATGACTCAATGTGCTGCTTGGTAGAGGCAGGAGTGGTAGTAATGAGGAAAATAGTGAAGGATGCAATCTGTGCAAGTTGTCATAAAGACAACTTGTTTGAGTGTCTTGGAAATTCCAAGATTTAGAGCTACAGCACACTGGCAAGCAGGAGAGAAAAGAGAAAGCAAGAGAGAAACAGATTTGGTATTAAAGAAACACATGATTCTTGTCCTGGCGAAGAGAGTCTAGACAAAGTAAAGATTCAGAGAGAGACCACACAGGCACACAGAAGAAATCCAACTTCTGCAGGAGTAACTGATGAGTGAGTATTGGTGCAGCAATGAGACTGTATAGCACTATGCGGGGGAGAAAACTTAAACAGCTGTGCAGGAGAAGGATTGCTCACGTGATGAATATTGCCACCAAAACAATGATGTCATAGTGAACTGTGCAGGAGAGGGAACAAGGCAAGGAGCACAGAGGAGGAAACAAGGTGACAGGAGAGAGGACAAGGTGAGGAGTGCAGTGCCGAGCCTCACCTAATGCGTCAGGACCCAGGATGAACATTCCTGGCGCCACAACACATAGGGTATGGATGTCCAGTGCCGCCCTGTCAGTCTGGCCGGCACTCACCATCATGCCCAGGGACACTATTCCAACACTTACAGAATGATGACACCAAGTGAAGTGTGGAAAAATGTCTGGTTCATTATTACACTTCATTTGTGGACTTAGTAGGAATTGTTTCACTCTCACACCTCCACTGAGACACAAACAAGCAGGTGACGACTCCACCTGCTCAAGGCAACAACTTTTCTCGTCACCTTGTTTAGTTTTGAGCTGTTATCAGGTTGAGTCCAAATAGTGATAAGCTGAAGACCTCCACTGAAGACTAAATAATATCCAATGATCTCTTCTTCCATTTATTCACAAGATAACCTTCCACTTTACTATGGTTCATGAGTGACACAGATCTGCATGCTCCAGAAAAGATAAGCCCATTAGACCAGCAACCAACATCTTGGAGAACAACAGCAGTGGATTTAACTCTTGGCTTGTGTCCATGTTGTCACAGGAAGGTTATTACACTGAGTTGCGTTGTGTCACTTGCACCACAACTCCTGCTACAGCACACCCCTCTAGCACTCAACAGGGAGGCACCACACACACCAGCACTAGAGTATGGTCACAGCAGCACCATAGCACACCCACAGCCCCACATGGAGGATCAGAACAAGAGAGGCAGCCTGAAGTGTTAGGGTGCCACAGAGAAACTCAGTCCACCACAGGAAGTGAAGGAGATTACAGTGACAACCACTCTCCTCAAACCTCAGTTATCACACAAGCTAGATTCAGGTGGTGACAGTGTGGCCAGGTGTGTGTGTGTGTGTGTGTGTGTGTGTGTGTGTGTGTGTGTGTGTGTGTGTGTGTGTGTGTGTGTGTGTGTGTGTGTTTACCTATTCATGTATGACTCACATGTACATTCAAGGTTAAGCCTCAGTATTACATTTTTACATTAAACCTTTCTGGTGTATAATGCATGGTACATATTCATTATTTGTGCTGCATATATGTACACAAAGGAACCAATTAATTACCTTGTGACTGATGAATGTAAATGATTATTACCTCCAGGAAATTCTCTCTCTCTCTCTCTCTCTCTCTCTCTCTCTCTCTCTCTCTCTCTCTCTCTCTCTCTCTCTCTCTCTCTCTCTCTCTCTCAATGCTGTAACCACTCACACAGCCTCTAGTTAGATAGTGGCATAAGGAAACACAGGATGAAGCACTACCTAATGTTTAAATAGATACAACTTCCTTCAGAGAATGAAAAAACATTTGAAACAGTAAAGAAACTACCACTGATGCTTCATTCTTCACTTTCCTCCACCACTAACTCCACATCAAGTCCACCCATCCACTTTAACCTCTGTACTTACACTCCTTGTTCTTGTTGAGGGTCTTTCCCTGGAGTGGGGAGTCATCCACCTCACACTTGGGTGGGGACAGGGGGATGAAGGGGGGCTGGGACCCCTCCCCGCCTTGGTTGTCTCCCATTTTGCTCAGGTCGTTTAGATTACAGTCCTGCCGAAAGAAACAAGGAGTGAGAAGCACATCAATACATCACTAGCAAGTCAGGAACACATCAACGCATCACAACTGAGTCAAAAACATCAATACATCGTAATGAGACTGCTGTGCTCTCTCTCTCTCAGGACGTAAAAATGAATGTGGGTCAGAGCAAAACACACAGCATCAAAGCATCACAAAAAATAATACATGAAAAAAAATTATCCATAATATAAAGAGTAGTGAACCAAAGCGGCCGCAGCAAAGACAACAAAGGCCCACCATGTCTTTTGTTGCTTATCAATACACCACCTCTCTCTCTCTCTCTCTCTCTCTCTCTCTCTCTCTCTCTCTCTCTCTCTCTCTCTCTCTCTCTCTCTCTCTCTCTCTCTCTCTCTCTTACCATTCTGAACTTGACAAGAGTGCTGTAGATGGACATTGCCAGCTTGGAAAAGACCAAAACACAACAATTATTAGTACAAAGGATTGAGTCTTGCACACACACACACACACACACACACATTTAATTAATATTAGAGCAGAATTGAAGGGACAAAGCCCTGCAAGCTGAATAACACTAAGGCATGTGGAAAACTGAACTGAGACACACACTAAATAACTAAATGAATACATAAATGAAAGAAACAGAGACAGTGAATAAATGAATAGTCAAGCAATAAAAGTATAGCATATAAACAAAGAAAACGGACCAATGAGCCTTTATTATAGACGGATTATTCATATCCTTTAACTCCTTCAGAAAAAAAAAATATATGCATATGAATCATCTCATTACCACCACCACCACCACCACCACTGCTTTCTTGAAGGCTCCATACATGAAGCTTGTTTGAGTCAACCTTGTTCATGTAATATTGGCAACCCAGGCCCTTCACAACCTCCCTTCAAATATCTGCTAGATTTTTAAGGTATTTCAGAATCTCTTATGGGATGTACCTCTAAAAATTTCACTAGTTATAGTTAGAGTGTGAATGATGTGTGTGTGTGTGTGTGTGTGTGTGTGTGTGTGTGTGTGTGTGTGTGTGTGTGTGTGTGTGTGTGTGTGTGTGTGTGTGTGTGTGTGGGGTACCTTGTCTGGGTTACCTTGTGTGGAATTGTCAGCATGGTATACAGACAGACAGATAGATTTATAACTGTTCACACAATCACTCTTCAAGTCTACAACTCTTTCCATCTAGCTACTCTTCACACAGGCTTCTCTAAGTGCTCCTTGGGTCTATCAGAGTTCCCCCAAGTGTCAGTAAGTGTAATAGTTCTTCCCTGACTTTCCTCCAGCCACTTTAGATTCTCACCTCAACATTCACACTTGCACTGACCACGGCATGTCGCGTCACACTAATCAAGTTGGCAGGATATGTAAAGGTGATGGCAAGATGCTTTTAAATATATTCCCACATCTCAGCTTGAATGTAAGTTTTATTTCAGAAGTGTTTTTTTAATATGTTAAAAATAAACAAAATCCATCAATCAATAAAGAAATGAGAAAAAGACAAACATAAACAAAAAAAAAAGGGGGAAGAGAAGGAAAGAAAATAAAAAGGATTGAGAAAGAGGAAAAGAAGGCAGAAGAGAAGAATGATAACAATGAGAAGGAAAAGGAGGAGGAATCTGATCAAAAAAGGGTGTTAAAAGATGGAGACACAGGCATGGGGTAAGAGGTTAGAGGTGGTGGTGGTGGTGGTGGTGGTGGGAATGAGAGATGGCAGATCATTACACCATCAAATCTTTATCCGAGTCACTCCACTTAAGCCACACTTTCCAATCCTGCACTGACTGATTGACTGACTGACAGTCCTCCACACCACCTCATCTCTGTATTTCTTGATTTCATAGCAGCAAACTATATCTTATATCTTACACCTCTCTCTCTCTCTCTCTCTCTCTCTCTCTCTCTCTCTCTCTCTCTCTCTCTCTCTCTCTCTCTCTCTCTCTCTCTCTCTCTCTTCACCTTCTTACATTTATTCATGTTCTTCCTATGCTTATCTCTATATTGCTATACTTCTAATCTTATTCTTTCATTGTAACTCTCTCTTTCTCTCTGTACCCTACAATCCCTGCACTCTTTTTTTCCAGTGTTTGCCTCCCTCCCTTGCCAAAGATCTTTACCACCTCTCAGCCACCCACATACTTATTTCCCTCACCTATAGACATCACCTCCCACCCACAGTCCTTGAAGCTCCTCCCACTGCCTCTCTCTCTTTATCTCTCCCTCTCTTGCTTCCTTCATGTAAATCCCTAACTCCCCCAAATCCTTTATATCTTTCCCTCCTCTCTGTGATGTTTCTGTGTCACTAATCCTTCTCTGATAATTTTTTTCCCCTTAACTGTTCCCTATTTATCCCTTGGATCTCTCTACAGTGCTTCCTCTCACTCTGAAAATGCCTGTCTATCTATCTATTTATTCCTTGATCTATTTACATCTTACATCTTTCCTTCCTCTCTGTTTCTCATCCTCTTCTGTTAATAATCTTTTCCTGAAGTGTTCTCTGTTTTCCTCCCACTCTGAAAACCTCTGTTATCTATCTATATATTAATTCTTCTATCTATTTTCATCTTATATCTTTCCTTTCTGATAATTTTTTTTGGTTGTAGTATTATATTTTATTCCGCTCCTATCTCTACAGTATTTCCTCCCACTCTGCAAACCTCACTATCTATCTACGCATGAATCCCTTTTATCTACCTGCATCTGACACCTGTTCATAAGCCTCTACTTATTCCTCTCCTTCTCATTCTCCCAGCCCACTTTTTATTCAACACGCTCTCACTATCTTATTTATTCCATCCACTTGTGTCCTTGCATGCTCCAACTCTCCCTCTTTCTCTCTCTCATGTTCCTTACTCATTTTTTCCTATGTAGCATTGTGGCCTCTTGCTGCAGTGGTCATACTCTTGTTGCACTCATTATGTCTCTTATGTTCAAAGGGATTCATTTTTGCTTTTCTCTGCTTGTCTGTCTACATTTCTGTCTTCGTCTCTGTCTCTCTTCTGCTATATTTTATTTTTTCTCTTTTTTTCTTTTCTATTCCCCCACAGTATATGTTTGTTTATTTATATTTCTCTATCTCTGTCTTTTTCTCTCAGTCAGTATTTTTTGCCCTTCTTCTTTTAATCTAATGTCTTACTTTTTCAACTACATTTTTTTTTTTTTCTGTCTCTCTCTCTCTACATTTTTCTTCCTCCTTTCCTCAGTCTAATTCCTTTTCTACTTTTCCACCTACATACATTCCTCTGTCCCTCTTTTTACTTTTTCTTCCCTTCTTCCTCAATCTCTTTTCTAATTCCCCACCTATGCACATTTCTGTCTGTGTTTCTTTCTCTCCCTCCTTCCATCTCATATTTTTCTCACTTCCCCACAGTATCTTTCCTTCTGCATGTACAACCAGTCTTCCTCCCGCCTGCCTCAAGATTTCCTGCCTACCCCGAGTCCTGTCCTTTCCCTCATCACCACCAGATCTTGAGCTTCTTCAGTCTGCAGAGACAAGGCACCTGCAATGTACTCGTCAGTTTTCCCCCTCCTGGCATGCAGCATTATGTTCTAACGTGGAATTTACAAGTGTGCCCCAGCCTTGTCCCAGCCTCCTCAGTTGAAGTGCGTGAGAGGAAATGAGGAGTGGAAACAATGTACCAGTTTTATTTAGATTTACCTACTCACAGCGACCTTGGATACTTCAAAATAGACATTGGAATAGCTGCACACACACACACACACACACTCTCTCTCTCTCTCTCTCTCTCTCTCTCTCTCTCTCTCTCTCTCTCTCTCTCTCTCTCTCTCTCTCTCTGCCTCACCCACACACACACTCACAGTATAGCAACTAAGATGAAGCCTGAGCTGAGTGGAGAATCTAAATGATGAGGGAAGGTTACAGGAAATGGGGACCAATGCCATCACTTGAAGAAGTATGTGGGAGATGTGACACATGATTATAATATACAAGTTAATGAATGAGGGGAGGAGAAAAAAATAAATAGGTAAAAAATAAAAAATAAAAATATCTTCCCACCAAGAATAAAACAAAAAACTGTAAGAAAGTATGGAGGAAGAAGTGAGAGGAATGTACGTACATACGTCGACTACAAGAAAAACAGGGTAGAATTTGGATACAGCGACAGGACCACACAAATGTACCTTGGCCCAGAGGAGACATGTAAACAGGAGTGCTAGGAAAGATTATGCATCTTGGAAGTAACATAATAAAGTGGGGAAAAAAAAAAAACTCAATAGATCAATGTTAAAGCAGTGCATAGACAAAT